>NC_034411.1:97028893-97176625 GCF_002078875.1 Numida meleagris | reverse complement strand
GAGCCCCCCCGCGCCGCGGCGCTCCCTCAGCTCCGCCACCCCCCGACCCCCGGAGGCAGCGCCTGTCGGTCCGGCCACAGCCTCGGCCTCGGCCCCGGCCCTCCCCGCCCCGCACGCTCACTTGTCGTAGTCTTGTGTCATGTCTGGCGGAGGCAGCGGGCGGCGGAACTGGCCCGGCGGGTCGGGAGGACGCGGGGGCGAGCGAAGAGAGCAGCGCGCAGCCCGCCGCACCGACGGGTTCTGGCGGCTTTTCTCGCCCGCTCAGGTGGCTCCCGCAGCCGCAGGTGGACGGCCGCCGCGGGGCGCCTCCCATTGGCTACCGGCGGCGAAGGGGCGGGGCCGTCGCGCCCCATTGGGCGGCAGGGCGGGAGGGGGCGGGACCGGCGGCCGCGGGGCGGGAGGGACGAGGGCCGCGGCCCCGCGGGGTAACGCTTCGCCTCGCACGGGTAGGAGCTCCGGGTCCGGCCGGGGCAGGCGCTGCTGTGCCGAAGCAAAAAAAACGGGCGCCCGCTCCTCGCTGCACCTGCTGAGGGGCAACGCCACACGCAGCAATCAGAGGGATGTGGGTTTCTCCTTGGGAAATAGGGGTAGGAGGCTGCTGTTCAGGTAACAAGTTGAATGAAACCCCGAGCAGCAGCAGTGCCGTCTGTCACATGCCCGGATGCTGCGGATAACGGCAGTAATTGAAAAGCAGACGCAGTAAGAAGAGCTCTCTCTTCTGGGTCGGAACTTCTTCCCTCTCGGTACAGGGCACGCTCCAGCACAATGTGACAGAAGGGCCGTTCAGGGAAACGCAGCACCGAGGGAACAAACTTTCAGGCGGAGGCTAATCCTGGAGCCTGGCTAACATCCTCTGAGCGGACCGCTGCCGGCGTTCAAGAGACACAACGCCTTGCTTGGATTCGCGCCCGTCGCCATCAGGATGGCAAAAGGCAAATCGACGTGGGGTCGTGCTCTGAACTGAAATGAACTGAGTTTGGTGGTTCTCTGCGGCATGCAGTAAAAGTCATCCTGTATTTTTAACCCATTTTAAAATTGAATTCTTGATGATGTAGAAGAAAACTTCTTACCTGCTTGCACCTAGCAGAAAGTGCTATCGTCCAATCAAGGTACCAAGAAATTACATTTTTCCAAAGAAGGTTCCAACACAGATTACAAAACCAGCTCAAAACCAGCGCTATTGGAAAGCACTGCCAACTTCCTCTGGTGCTGTTTGTTCCTTACGCTCTCCACTTCTGTTCTTGGAGTTCTGGGATGTGCACACACCATCAACGCTTTCTAGCACACGTGCACACTTTTCATGAACAACCAAACACAGCACGACGCTGTCGCTCCAAGCGACCCAGATGCTGCACGTGCTGAAGCTCAGTCACCTCTTTACATCACACCTGAACTGCTGAAGTCTCAGTAGTACACCACACTCAGTACTTGTACTTTACTAAAATACACCAAGGTTCTATTCCAGATAAATCAAAGCTGCTGCCTCTGCGAAAGGACTCCTTTTCCTAACTGCCTGGTTCACTGATGAAAACTTCAGCTGTCGACGCAGCAATCACTTCCACATTCAGGAGACAATGATACAAACATGGATTGTGACACCACTGACTAATCTGCCGGTCACAATCCAGACTGTAACACCACGGGTAGGTGTATTTCTGTGATGTCATTCACCTGATTGCATCATCACTGGATAAAATCAGGCAAGCAGCACAAAGGGATTTAGGAGAGCTTTGGCTTGGGCAGAAAGCCATCCCAGCGTGATGCAGCAGCACACTGGCAGGACTTTCCTTGCCCCATGCTGGTTGGCATTCACTCCAACTTCTTCCCTCACTCAGCCCTTTCACCTCAACGTCACTGCTGTCCTCCACTCTTATCCCTTCCCTTTACAACTCTTCCTCAGTCCTGCCTGCGTTGTTCTCCTTCCCTTCTTCACATATCCATTTCCTTTGAAGCGAATCCCACTCAGAACACGTAAGGAACCCCACAGGAGCCACAGACCACTTGCCACCATCTGGCCAAGCACTGTCTCAGCGCGTTTATTCCTCTTCCTATTCCATCTTTGGCAACAGCATCCAGAGAAACTAGGAATTATTCTGCATGAGGATTAGCTACTGTTACGACTTACCCAACAAGGTTTTAAAATTTCACACAAGATAATTACCATCTACGTGCACCGGCCTTTCACACCTGTGTAACAAACAAGTTGCATCAAATTTGTAACAGTATTTTTGAAACAAGTGGTCAAAACAAGATCTTCTTCTATTTAATTCAAACCGCTAAGATGTTAGGGCCAAGCTGCAGAGTACTGAATGAGTGCTGAACTTTCTGTAGTTCATTACACAGCACGTCTGCATTAGGCTAGGTGGTTTCTGACAATAGAGCCAGAAAGTGGGGTTACTGGTGGTAGGTGGACGGTTGGACTGGATGATCTTGTAGGTCTTTTTCAACCTAGCTAATTCTATGATTCTATAAAAAGTAAGCCCACAATGATTACACTGACTCCCAGAGCATTAACCTGAAGGCACTAAAGGGCTTAAAAAAGGAGGAAAGTCCAGGCAGAAGTTCAGGAACTCACTAGGAAGCGAGGTAAGAGCAGTGGAAAGAATGGAAAGAATGAAGCAGACAAGTGACAGTGGCAAAGGACACTGGAATGCCTTCTAGGGAAAAAGTGGAGAAAAAAGTAAAGAAATCAATGAAGGCAGTGTGCAATAGAGAGGAAAGTGAAACAGATTGCTTTTCAGTTACATCTTGCAGGCATTCAACCCTAAAGATAATGTAGAAACTGGTTCAGAGACTGCAGTTTTCAGTTTTACCATATCCTACAGTTTTATCATAGTATCAGTTTTACCATAGCCTACATATAAAAAGAAGTCAACTCGAAGTCTAGAACTTTGTATCTACAAAATCTTTATCATGATTATCAGTCTCACCGAACATTTTCCACCACTATAAAGCACTTCCTTTGGATTAGGCTTCTTTGTACATGGGGTGAGAGTGGTGTAGCAACAGAACAGCGCGTGCATTTCTTTCCCTGCATGCTGTTGTCTTCCTAATCCGCTTTGCTCCACAGCACAGAAACCACACAGCTGCATAGGCAGGAGTTACAAACACCACGGATCACAGACATGAGCCACCCTTCAGTAAACAAAGTGTTTTGTCACAGTCTTGTATTGAAATGGCACACCTCACTGAGCTGACGAGATGCAGAGTCCTGCTGAGAACCTCAGCAACCAGCCCCTCTGCAGCCCCTACCCGCAGCCCTCAGGAGCCCTGCTGGAGGCAGGCAGTGCTCAGGCACACAGCCCCTGCGGATGTCCTCCAGGAAAAGGCAGCACAGAAGCATTCCATGGCCCACACTGAGCTTCTGGATCACGGCATAGCCACAAAGGCACAAGGGTGATGTTCTCACTAGGCGATGGCAGCATCTGCCACTGATGAGCACAGCCACTGCTAGGACAGCAAGAAGGTCTCTGAGTAGATAAGCAATGCTTCCCCAGTACAGAGCAGCCATGTGAGATTATCAGAACTGGCTTGTATTTTCTTTCCAAACCACCCAAGGTACTGCCGGAGGCAGGCTGCAGCTGCCGGGCAATGGGGAGGAGCACTCTGGCTCTCAAAGTACTGCCACTAGCAGTTGTACAAGCACAGCTGTAACCTCTTGTGAGGACATGAGCACTCATCATCCCGCGTTCTGCCAAACCTTACTCAGTCTCTTGTTTAGCACATGCAGTGCTGAGGAAAGCTCTTTCATCTATGCCTGTTCCCACACCTTGGCATCCCCTTCATGCCCTCCCGCATATAACCTGGCCAGGAGCAAAGGAGCTTTGCAGCAACGAGACCAATAACCCCAGAGGAGATGGTGAAAGCAGGCATTCTGCTCTTAGCACAAGGACAAAGCACTGAGACGTGCTGCTTTGGCCAATCCACATACTAACATACCACCACAAAGCCCATTTCCTTTTGGATCAAAATATGAGATTCCTCAAACAAAGATATCCTGACTCTCCCATACCACTGAAGCAGCTCAAAACATCTCAGCCTGATGCAGGAAAGGGATGGATCAGCCATGGAGAAGACATTTATCCAGGACTTCACATTTTTAGGACTTCACCTTTCCCCAGAGGCCTGTGGGTCCAGGACCTTTCGCTTCTGGCCCTGCAAAAGCAACCTTTTACAACATCCCATAAATAGCTTAAAATAACGTTTCAGCAAGAGTCTCATTTACCCGTACAGGAAGAAAACTCAGCATTAAGCATTCAGGGGAAGGAACTTTCGAGCTTCCCAGGAAGTGAGTTACTCATTGTGTTGCCTGCAACACTGCATGAAGCTTTGCCAAATCTTCCAAACACAGCTGTTTCAAGGGACATGCTACAAAGAGGTTAGGATCGACAATAAACTAGACTAGCGCTGCCTACAGGCCCAGGACTTTGCTGATGCTCATTCTCTTGTTAAATTAGGGTCAGAGCCCCCACTCAGCAAAAGAGGAGAAAGTCAAACATCTCTGCTTCATGTCTGAAAAACAGTAAAAACTTTATTAAGAAAAAGTTGGTATCAAGAATGGAAACATATGGAGGCAGGGAAAAACTAGTAAGTAAAATTCCAATTCTGTCGGCACTAACTTCCAAAGAAAATCAGATGTCTGATATTTCTCCACAGAATCAACAGAAAGTTTGCTTTATTTGAGAAAATTCTTAAAGTACGGTTGCCTTTGTACTCTTAATGATAGAAAAAATAGCATTTAATCTAAAAAAAAAAAAAAAAAAAAAACCAACCCACTTGGCTTTAATCTATATAAGAACATTTGACATCTAGAGATAAAAAGAAAACCAAACTAAACCTCCTTACTGGGAGACCTGAATTTCCAAGGGAAGAAATACAAAAAAGTACATTTCAGAAACCTGAGCTCTCCCTGATACCTTTCAGCAAAGGGCTACAGAAAGGAGCTGCACTTCCAGCTAGGAGGAAGAGGTGGCTGGAAGGGGCTGCAGCAGCCACCCTGCCCTGCAGCCACCCACCCGCAGCTGTTCAACCAACGCCTCCTCCCCAGGGTTACATGCAGTGGACTCAAAGCAGTTGTCCCAACAGAGCTCAACTACACCCCGCTGAAGATAAGGCACTCTCGTGGCTCAACAGCTTCTTAAACACCATTACTCCGGCATGTCAATTGATTAAACTGGGTAGAACTAACATTAAGTATTTGAGAGGCATACCCTTAACTTTTAAATCTGACTCTTAACCTACGTGTCCAGGAGGCACATGGCTCTTGATGCTTAATTGCAAGCTTTATTCCAGTTTATTAAAGTACAACTTTAATTTATTCTAACATCTAAGGGAGCTTTGTTACATTTGTAACAATGTAACAATGAGTACAGTATTTTTAATTTATGAAGCTGAGATTTTACTACTACAGTAGTTTTAAAAGAAGTGTGTACCTATAATTAAGTGTGTAAGTCTTTCAAATAAAGACTTCTGAATTAAGTTAACCCCCTTATGTATAATAAAGTGTCTTTCAGATAGCTAATTCCAAACTGTAACAAATTCTTCAGTAAAACAAATGGGATATGTTCAGTAGTTGGAGCAAGCACTGTTGAAACCATGAACAATGCTTATGACACTTCTGTAGGTTTCTAACTGACAAAAATACTTACAAACAAGAACAAAAGATGTTTTTTCTCAATATGGACAAACTTCAGCAATTCACTCAGGTGAGGTTAAACATAACAATGAACATCTAATTCCAAAATACAAACACCAGACAACGTCCAATTCAGTTGGTACATTCCAATTCCATCCATGCAATCACCAGCTCAAGACACCTTGCCAGAAGTCGGAGGTATCCAGCACAACGTGGCGATGTAGTTAGACGCACTGAACTATACCACTTAGGAAATACTTAGCACAAGTAACAGCTCGCTCTGCTCTTTCCATCACCAAACACCATTTGCCTCTGTATTGCTAAAATGATGCCTTCCCATCTAAGCATCACAATCACGTTAAGGGACCACTGCTCTAAATCCCTGCTCTACAAGAACTACTTAAAACATCTGGAAAAGTAAAAACTTTCACCCAAACCTTAAATCAGTACACTGTGTCCTACTCCTTGCCCCTACTGAGCCTGTGAAGCCCCACTGCTTGCCAGTATTACCAAATAACTATTGAAGCTTAACTCTGATAGCCTGCCCCTCTCCCTCCCTTCTACACATTCCTGCTTGCTCTACCTGTGCTTGAAATACTGCTTTACCACTTTTTTTCAGACAGGTAGGGCGGTACATCCTAGCATTCATTCGCTTGTTCCCAATTTTTAGACAACAGCTCCACTGCGAGAGATCTGAAACCCCTTCCATTACACTCAGTCTACTCTCTGAACCAATTGCCTTCTCAGATTACACCTCACTGCAGCCCAAGCCTTGGTCAGGAAGGAAGCTATAACTTAAAAAGTCCACAGACAGCATTTTTGTCTGTAACATCACCTAGAAACAGCTGCTGATTGTGTTATTGATCAAGTGTATTTGGCAACTTCTGTACTTTGTCCTGACAGACGGAGTTACTGAATTTTATTTCCTTCAACTGAAAGCAGTATTACTCATCTGTATATCTACTCAACATCTCTGTTCAACATACGCATAAGTTATGGTGTCTTTCATGTAGTGGTAGCACCCAACTTCATTTACACATTGTCTGGGATAGTTTAAAAACATGGTGCATAAATAAGATTGAGCATGAGAAACTGGGAGAATGGCTGAGGCACAACTGGTCAAGGTGCTATGATACAAAGCCGTCAGAAGAAATGAAGTACAACTCAAAAGAGAGTGAGTTCAGTGCTGTGAAAGAAGAGTGAGAGGAGGACCTGGCAGGAACTGTTGTATAAGAAACAGGATGGAGGGTTCCTGGTATAAAAGAAGCTACAAAAGCTGTGGAGCCTGGATTGGAACATGGACCCAAAAGGTGTACACTTGAACGAGAGGCTCAGGCTTAAGAAGAGACCAGGAGATACTCAGGATGCAAGGAAATGTTGAAAGCAGTGGCAGAACTGCCACAACAGACGGTTAAGAAACAAAGGCTGAACAACTCACTGCAGAGAAAACATCGTCCACCTGCTCCTTTTATTTGTTAACACACTCTTTCAAAACAAAGTAAACATTACTTTCTAGAAATGAAGTTGCTGTCATACAAGTTGGTAAAAAAAATAAGTAGCATTTTGATTCCAAAGCCTTGCAATGCAATTAGATGCCAATGTGCTGACCAGTACAGTCAAAGCACGTACAATTATGTGAAAAAATGGTAATTTCATGGCTTCCTGTTGGCCCTGCTGCAAAGTGGGGAAATAAATCTTGGTAAACAGTTTCCTTGGTAGCTCACAGCTGGAAACCAGCAACTTAAATTACTGTTAATGTGACACTACAGCTAAAGTGCAGTAGTAGATGTCAGCACTAAAACCTTAACAGATTTCTATGCAGGCAAAAGCATCAGTATCAGTTTGAATAGCACGGTTTGGGATCAAACCAATTCACACAGCTTTAATACTATAATGTTTAGGTCTTTTTACTTCCTTAGACTCCTCTTGTATTTTGGCTTTTTATAGAGTTTTTTATTAAAAAGTTTGTGTTCTATCGCACACACCTCTTCATGGATAGAGGAGGGCTGTATCCTCAGAAGAAAGGAGAAAAGTCTCAGTATAAAATGGTAACTCTGGGGAAAGTCCACTTCTCTGTAGTGAGCCAGATGACCGCACAATCTGAAAAGAAAGGAAAAAAGAAAGCCCTGAATTACAAGTGTATTTAGTTAGCGTTTTGCAAGCATTTATATACACAGTTGTAATTAGAGGAAAATGCCAACATTTTATCAACTGTCTAAACCACAATTCTGATCTACCTTGTCAGTTCTGTCCTGAAAAAAAAACTTAGAGGAGTTTAAAATATCACAACATCCAGCTGCTTCAATTAAAAAGCCCTTTACATTCATATGAAGATTCAGGTGCTATTCTCTACCTAAACCCTGTGCATCCTCTCGCTTACTTGGTGTTGCCCTGGGATGTGGAGAAGCAGAGCTTCCATTTCCCCTCTGTCTGATTCAGAGAAGAGGTCTTAAATATTCACCAGAACAAGGACTGGAACCTGTCTGTCCCAATTTATGGGCAAGTGTACTAATTACTAGACTATAGAGTCATTTGCTTGCTCCCTCTGGCCCAACACCCATTTACATTTTACCTCAAACTGGAGGAACGGATACACTATTCTGGAGTGCCATGAAAGCCGTGGAAGTAGCACTTCAGGGAGCAAAGTCACTGATTAATCCTCCTGAAGCCTGACAGATTAGAAATCTGAATGGAGGTCTCTCATGTCAAGCCCTGTCCTACACAATCTGTCCTCACACTGCCTGAAAGCTGCCAGCTTACAAAAACCAAGTTAAATTGCCCATTTCAGCAGTTTCAGAACAGACCAGCTGACTCCATAACCCACCCTAAGCATTCACTAAGTTTGAGCTTCATTTATAAGTGCTGTTGGTTGAATTAAACCTGCATTTTTTTTGGCTAAGAGGAATTACAACATTTTGTGACACTCCAGTCTTAATCCTGAGTTTCAGCAACTACAACTTTTACTGCAGTTTAGTTGTCAGAGCTCAGTTTTCACTAGGATGGAAGGGAAATTATACTGGAAATTTTTAGGCAATGTGTAATTACCAACACTGTAAAGCACCTATTTGATTAACTGGAGTTACACTTTTCGCAAGAGTCCTGAAACACAACCATAAACACACCACCGTCCCATTTTGTGCTATTTACACTAAGAGCATCTCTAAGGAGCTACAAAATTTCCAATACATTTTAATTTGTCATGTAATGAGGGAAAGATCCATGGAGTGGCAATGTGAATTTTCTATAGAAGAAAAGGTTCAAGACACAGCTCTCAGCGGGTCAAGTGATGTGCACTGTCTATTGGGATAGGAAAGGGGTGATCATTCTGGATTTCCTGGAACTTGGACAAACCATCACCTCTGACTGCTACATTGAGATGCTAACTAAGCAGAGTCAGGCCAGAGAAGACAACCTGTTTCTTGCAACACAATAATTCCAGGCCTCAGACCAGTTCGAAGACCGTGGAGCACTTTACCAGTCTTGGTTGGACTATCCTACCACTGACCATCTGTTTGAGTCACTGAAAGATGGACCACATGGGCAACATCTTCCTAGCAACAACGCTGTTATAGCAGCTATGAAACAGTGAGCCACCTCCACTGGCGCAGTTAATGAACGTGGCACGTAGACCCTTCTTCATCACTGGTGAAAATGCATGTTTCCATGGAAATAAATAGGACGCATTACTTTTGGAGCAACCTACACAGTTATATACCCAATTAATTTAGAATTCAGCTTAAAAATAAAATTTTTAAAGTAACAGAAAACATAAGAACATTTTACCAATCAGTTAACTGCTCTCAGTTTTGCCCACTGAAATATTTTAGTCTTACCACTAAAGCATTCCAGCAGTCCACACTGATTTTTAGAGAATTTGTAAGTTTGTTTTTAGTTCTGTTATACACACATACACTTGCATGGGATAGAACCTCACATCTGAGGGAGCAGATGCTATTCTCCGAAGTTAAGTAAGTGTCAGATGTATAATTAATTACTTGCATTGCAAATGATATAATGGGAAATTTAACCGGTAAGAGTTTAAATTCAAATCTTGTTTCATGAAGGCTAAGACAGTTTGCCATAATCATTTTAATACATTACATATGAAAATGTAGGCTTAAAAACAGACTTTGCATGAAAAGATTATTCACGCAAACATACACCGAAATATCCACTCATTCAGTGTGTATATAAGATTTACGCAAATTTGTGGTAAAAGGATTATTACCTCCCCTCCCTTAAAAAAAAAAAGGCAGAAAAAGCTTCTTATTCATACAAAAGAATGAATCCACACAACCGAAGCTCTTGTAATATAACACTATGTTTACATTATTCCAACCCATTTCTGTCACAGTGAATATGTGAAAGGCAATGTGAAAAGGAAAATAAAGATAAGCAAATAAATCCACTAAAAACAACAAAAGACTGCACACATGTAAAAGGCAGTTATTTTCAAGGGTAATATTTAATCTTTTAAAAATCAGGAATGTATCACTGAGATTTTGTAGGGACTATTGCTCTCTTAAGCATGACATTCAGACATATGTATCAGATAAAGACTTAAGATGTCATTCAACACTTATTCAACAGCACACAAATGAAAACTCATTTCACATTAAGGTACCTCAACCTTCACAAGGAAGGCTGGATCACCTGGGCTATCACTGTCCTTGCTATTTAGGTCCCTGGAAGTAAATAACCGTACTAAGAAACAGCACGACTGTTCTGATACACACTTGGGTGGAAAAAATTCCTTTACACTTGTGAAGTCAGGATTTGGGAACAGTTCTGTAGTACAGAAAGCCACTAAACAATTTTAATAGCACAAGAAGTTTCCCTTACCCAGACTTCTTACGTTGGTTTTCCAGGCTGCTTGCAAAGATAGCTCAGATGAAATAGCATTAAGCCCTTTTCCCACCCAATCACTTCATTCTGAAATACATTTTGGAGACATTAACTGCTAACTTGAACTCCGACTGCTAAATTGGATTAAAGCCATCAAAAAACAGCACAGTGATTTAAAAAAAGAATTTTCTACACTTTTTTTTGTGGCTTAGAGGAGAGAGGAACGGACGTTTTCTCATTCTCTTAAAAGCTGTGGTGTAATAGTTTCTGAAGTACTACGAAGAAGGAAGTGGAGTGAATATTTCTACCTAGCTACTGCTCTTGCCATGTGACTTTAGTCACTGACTGTCTCATCGCCTCTCTTCTCAAAAGCTCGCTTTGATCACACTTTATATTACAATGCCTACTCCCAATCCAAGATGAAGCACTCTGCACACACCCCCTTCTACAAATGATTTCAACTGTATGCGAATACATAGCTGTGTACACACCCCACAAGTCATTTGTAAAGGAAAAAAGAGAGATTTATGTATATGCACACACCGTGCTTTACTGTCAAGAGAATTTTACAGAGTTAATTAATAAAAATTTAATACTTACTTCTCATTACATAGTTTAACCGTACACAGCCAATAATCAGGGTTGATGGCTGTAAGTAAACCATGTTTTTCTTGCAAAATTCCCTTCAGGCTGTGCCCATGAAAACAAGACCCATCTGTGTTTTCTTCAGACCAGCTTAACTGAAAACTTGACGGATTTGGCCTTTCAGCAGGTCGCACCGAACCAGACAGCCTGCCAAACTGATTTTGCAAGTTCTCAACCATTTCTGTACAAATAGAAACGAGACAAAAAAAAAAATAATCCCACAAGGCAGAAATACTAAGTATCGGTATATTGTTCAGAGGTGATCTGCAAAGAAGTAATATGGTGTTTGTGCCTTTCATACTTTTTTAACCCCCTGGAAGGAATCCTGAGAAAGCTTAAAGGTCTGTACTTTCCTCCATTCTACTTAAAATTCAACTCTGTCGTATGTTTTAGAAAATGATTTTAAAAACTATTCAAAATGTCACAGTTCTGATAATCAGTGATAACAGTATTGGAATACCACAAAAGCGTTCCCTGAATAAAGCTAGAAAATTCCATCTGATCCTGCTGGATAATTTTACTCCTACAGAACACATACACCAGGATGCCTTTTGCTGTATTTATCTGGCCACGTGCTATCACTCAGCCTGGTTACGATGAACAGATTTTCATGTATCAGCATTCACAAAGCCTAGTTTCATACACATGTGGACTTCAGGTGAAGCTTTTGGTAGTGCAGATTTCCTTTGGAAATAGAATTTAAAATCAGACAGAACAAAACAAAAGCCACACCACCTTTCTCCACAGCTAAAGAAATACTAAAACAATTCTAATACATGATTTAAGAAAAAAAACACTCAAAGTTTTTCTTCCTCTTAATAAGGATTTTATAGAGTTTCTCTATTTTTCTGTTTTATCTCTGTTTTTCATTCCTACCGTTTCAGAAGCCCATGGGAACACCCTTGAGACTCTTAACTCTCATGTCAAGTGCGAGTGAGAATGCCAATCTTACATTCTTAATTGAGGCTGATGGACAGAAGGGAAAGACAGTGTGGTGACAGATCAGCACATACAGCACAGCCACCAAGCCTTGCTTCCCTGGGACAAACAGCCAGCTAGAAAACAGTGTTGCTGGAGCTCCAGCTTCTTTTTATGACCTGTATCTAACAAATTCATTCATAAATTGGAAAAAAGGCAGGAAAGACATCTTGAAGTGATCCAAGGAAAGGGATGCCTATCTTTCAAGAGAAAAGATGATGGTTTAACTAAAATCAACCATAAAAGTCAAAGCTGAGGAAGGTTTTTGTAACCTGTATCTGACATATAAGCATATGCTAAATGATAGAAAGGGTAAAAAGCTATTACAGGCAAAAGAAACTTCCAGAGCAAGAACAAGAAAACTGTCCAGAAATAATGAGCCAAAAGTACAAACTGTATTAACACCAGAACAAGTATGGTTCTTGGGCATGCTTTGCACAGGCATGGTCTCTACTATTTAAAATTTGTTTTAAGATGAATCTTGCCTTGTTGAAATGACATTAGGTGAGATTCCTGCCTGCAATAGCTCAGTAATCCAGGTGGTCCCTTCCTACCTCAAAGAGGAGAACCAGATGGGGAATCTAGAGTGGCACAGAATTAATGAACAACAAATGATTTTTCATTTTTCTTATTGACAGGTGAACTAAAGGGCTCCTGAGGAAACCATCAGAATGAAATAACAAACTTAAATATGTTTTTCCACAGAATGTGACTTAACTGCAAGATCACCCCTACAGAATTTTGATGCATAAAACCATGAATAAAAATCCAATACATTCTTGCGCAGTAAGTCTAACACGATTTATTCAAACCAAACAGGAGTGTACAACGAGCTTACAAGTTCCTGAATCAGTCACTTCCAGAAACTGGAAGAGTATATATAGGGAAAAACACTTGCCAGAGAACATCTCTCTCCCACTACCTGTCGCTTACTACTATCAAATGTAGAATGAAGAACCTCGGGTTTTATTTTGTCAAATAAAATTCTTGTTTTCCTATTTACACAGATGAGTGCAGTTTCTGTTGGCTTTGTTTATTTGCTTCTGTTTGGTTGTTTTTTTGTTTGTTTTAAACAAAAAAGTAAAACCCAATCACTGGGCAGCCTGATCTGGTGGGTGGCAGCCCTAACCACAGCATGGGAGCTCGGACTACGTGATCGTTAAGGTCCCTTTCAAACCAAGTCACTCCACAATTCCTTAGAGGTACTTCCATAGCTGTTAAAATGGATGGACCTTTCATTCTGACCACAAACAGCCACCTGTTCGAGCAAAGCCACGTTCAGAGAAACCCCCCTCACTTTCTGTGGAAGACTGCAAGAGTAACTAGGAATGAAGAGGGACAGAAGGGTCTACCAAAGGACAAACCAGGAGATGTATACGTGGAAAGAGAGAAGAGTTGAAAAGCCATTGGAGAACAACAGAAAAATGATGAAGAGCACAGTTATACGAAGGCTCACTGACAGATCAGTGAGATGAGGACAAAGTACTAATTCTGATATTACGTTAACTAGGTCACTATGGAGGCTGCAATTTCAGTTAAGCAGGAGGAAAATGTCTGATTGAAGAATTCCAGCCATGGGTTGTAAAATAGTACTACATTCACTGTGCCCAGAGATGAAAGACTGAAGGGAAAGTATTTTAAGATGTAAATATTATTACAGTCAAGGTTGCAGAATTTCTATGATGGGAAAAGTTGGAGCAGACTTCTGTGCTGGCGGAAAGAGGTGGAGTTTACTCACGTCTTCTCCTAAGAGCTTTAGATTTCCTCTTGACTGAATAAAACAGTGGCTTTTCACATCTCCACAGATACCTACATTAAGAGAAATAAAAATTGTTAGGAAAAAGAAAGCTGGAGAAAACATGTAAAATAATAATTTATTAATGAAGTAGAGCTATTAAAATAAGAACAAAATAATCTACTGTTAACTCCATTAAAAGCCACCTCCTCCCACATGTAGCAGTCTTTTTCTGCATAGACAAATGGAGGCATGTAAGCCTAGATTTACTGTAATCGGTTAATTGTTCAGTTGTATAAGCTACTTGTCACAGAAACTGAGTGTTTAATTAATACGTTGGATAAATATTATGACTGTAAATAGAAAATTAAGATAGGGATGGAATCGCTTTGTTCACCCAAGTGTGCTGGATGGAAACATGGAGTAAACTCCGAACCTTTTCAACTTCTGTGGGAGTCAGGATTTCACTTAAAATCATCTACCTTATTATTATCATTACCCAGTACTTAAAAATCTTACTTGGCTTTTTGTTCATCCAGTTTTTTTTGCTCCACATCCAAGGTACATTTTATAACTTTGTACCACTTTTTGAACTCGAAATATGGACCACCTGAATAAAACATTCATATTCACGTTTTAAGCTGTGAAGGAGCAAAAGACATGTGATACACAGAATGTGGTCAACACGCAGTTAGACTCTGCACCTCTCATCTGCAGGCAAATGTTAAATTCCATGTGCCTACAGAAAACACACTTAATCCAACATTTCTGTAAGACAGAGAAACAAAAAGCAGAAATGCAGGAAAGGAACGGCATAATTAGTGGGAAGAAACACTTGTGCTCAGAATAAGTTTCCTAGTTTTTGACAAGTCAATCCTTCTCGCTCCTCTCTGAAAGTTAAGTCTAATTACTACCTGAACTTCATCTCCACAGCTAGATCTCTAACTAGTCTTCATCTGCTTGAAATCTGACTTCAAGGAATTAATGAAACTGTAAAAGTTCTGAAGCCCAGATGTAGGAGCTGAAACTGTGTCAATCCCCTACCACCCATCCTGCTGCCCAAGAGATGTTGCAAGGCAAGAAGGATAATCTAGACAATGGTATTCGCTGTGTATCAGCGTCCCACATTTTTTGAGCACAGGATTCTCACTCACTGATATGTGAACAAATACGTACCAGTGCATGCAAAAATGTTAAGGCATAAGGCATTCCCGCAGCATGTTTATCACTGATACTCCAAAGTAGATCAACAGGGTACAATAAGCATAAGAACTGCAAACAGAACTATGGCGTAGGGTACATTTAAATAACCAACTTTTATTATCTGTGGGTGTATTATCTGCATTGTGAATTAACCAGGCTTTGCATTTCCCCATCACCCCAGCTGCACTGCATGGATGCTTGCATCATGCTCACTTCTAAAGAGCTAGCTGGCAAACTGTTTTGAAGGAGAATATACTGTTCTTATAAGTAAAGTTCTGTACGTTTTCTGTGCTTTTGCTCTGCAAGTTATCCTGCCACGAGAGGCCTTATAAACTAGAACCATAGATGGACTAAAATGGACAAACAAAGGGAAGAAAGATCCTTCAGTAGATGCAATGGTATGGATAAAATTCTTTTCTGAGCTCCTCTACACAGAGGGTGCTGGGAAGGTGGTCCATGGGAAGAAAAACGTTTTTATTTTTATCTTAATACAAATTATTCAACATCTGCCACAAGGAAGCCCGCTGTCAGGGACATGACACTAACTGTTCACCTGGCTGGTACTATTAGTCCCGCATTCGCACGGCTGAGTCAACTGGCAAACACACAGCTCTGCAGTGCACTCACATATGTACGCAGGCTTCAATCACATTTTATTTGAACATAAACAACATTGTGTATGTGTGCAGTCTGCAGAACACATACACACAGACACGCAAGGAAGCTACAACTACCTACTGCACAGCTTCCATGCTGTCTTGAAAAACTATACGAGTTGAAATATTTTATGTAGGGAAAAAAAAAAAAAGACTAGAGAGAGGATAGTTACATTGAAAGTACAGCTAGCGTACGCTGGATCTTTACAACGCAGCATCAGCCATTATTCATTTGAGCACACTATGCTTGGAAAAGTGCCAGGAGCGGTGCTGAGCTCTGGCACTGATCAGTGCCCAAACAGAAAACTCTCACATCAGCTGCTTGCTGCCACTCCAACAGCTGAAGAATGGGGACAACAGAACACAAAACATGGATTGTTTTGCACCAGCAGATTTCAGAGGAAAAAAAGTGGGCAAAGAATGAGCTGTTAATTCCCAAAGGCAACGAGACTTGTTAATAAGAGAGAAACCCTATTAAGACATTAATGGCTTTAAGCCTCAGCTCACAAGCAGTTGTGCAACTTCTACTCGGGTCACTATTACCTGAAGTTTTCAAGGGTAACAAAAATGAAATAATAAGATCTGAAGTAAGTTGGAACATCCACTCAAAAATGAGAATCACAGGTTTTAGTTGTCAGTGGGCACTGTCTCTAGATACAGCGGTGATGATGCACTCATGTATGACTAACACTGATTTTTGTGTATTGACTTCCTTTTTAAAAATGTAACAGAAGGGTAAAAATGAACCAAAAAAAAAAAAAAGGGACGTGAGGCTTGAAACATAAATCACTGCAACACATCTTTGATCTTGTCTTCAATTGCGATCTGGATGAGGTCACGGAGGATCTTCCTGAGGATTTCTAATCTTTGATTTGGTCTTTCTGCCCTCAAAGAACTACGTTCACACCATTATCTTTTCTATCTTAATTGCTGCTAGCTTTTCCACACTCTCTCAGGATTATTTGGAAGAAGAAAATAGATTACATCTCAAATATGTTACACACTAAGACATTTTATTTAACAAGACTAAACAAGTTTGGATTTTATCATAAATGTGGTTGGATGCCCCTATCAAGTATCTGCTATTTATGATTAAAGTGCGTTCCCGCTTTACGATGTAACCATTCACCTTCACCTAACATGCACAAAAAAGAGAAGAACGCAAGGAAAAGCAGAAACGTATCCAGTAAAATGTGTACAAATTTCCCTATCCTTGTATTTTTCTTAGGTATCACTATCACAATTAAGCAAGTAAGCCAAAACAATTTTATGTGAACAAATTACATCGTCTTTAAAGAACTGCTTGGAAAGAATAAATGACAAAAACACTCTTTAACAATCAGTAGGATTCAGTCTTTCTAAGCCTGATTACAAAGTTACTTGGTTTAGAAAATCATAAGGCTCCTTCTACTAGAATATTTATGTACCTTCACCTTCTTTGTTATTTTTATTTCTTTCTGCAGAGAAGTCTGAAAGCAACCTGGAAGAAAGAAAGAAAGAAAAATCAGACCCTTCTGTAGATCCACATACTGCAGTTTTCACATGAATTTCAAATGTGACTGACAAAAATACACCCTAATTTTCCTTCCAGGTTTCAGCTTCAAACTGCTGATTTGTAAAAATAAGTAACATTCAAAGTCTAAAATGCCTTCAAGTTCACGTTTTGTGCTACTAAACTTCACCAGAATACTACAAATTAAACATTATTGATGAAAGAATCATCAGTCATTTACTCTATATGAAAGTTTGGGCTTTGTTAGAGATTTGCCTGTGTACTTACCACTCATAGTGATCATCTAATAAAAAAAGTAACTTTAGAACCACCACAATAACTGCTGCTGCAAGGACATCATATTTCACTTTCCTTGTTGATTTATTTCCAGGCATGAGAGTCAGGAAATCCGCTTCTCCAATAGAAGTCTTTTTCACCACACGACAAGTCCAGTTGTGCAATTCATCTAGTTAATACAAATAAAAATATAAAACAAGTATGTTGAAAGAAGCTAAAAATACTTTTGCAGTGCAGAATATTGGCCATTAGAGAAAAACACCGCTCCTGTCCTTTAGGACAATAAGCCATCTTTTTCAGGCTGAAAAGCATTTCTCGATATGTTCATAGATGGTAGGTAATCTTTGCTGTGATTATAATAAAAACGGCTGACATACATTCACAGGGGAAAAAATAAAACATTTTTAATAACGTCTTAATGTAGTTCAAAAGATGTCATTATATCACCCTGAACTTCGTTCCAGGAAAGTAAATCTTAAATCTATACACCTAATAACAGCTAAACTCTAGTTTAAAAAAAAAAAAACCAAAAAAAAAAAACACAGATCCGAAGCCAAAAATCTGTCAAAACCCTTTTTTTCTGTCTATCAGCTTAAAACAAACGTGGGACCGGAGCCAGAGCGTAGCAGCGCTAGGAGAACCAGGGGCTGCTTAAAGAAGCAGGCAGGGCATGAAGCCCAGCACACTGAGCACAACGCAGATGTTTCCTGCTAAGGTTCAACCTGGTGCTGACCTGCAAGGGCTAATTGCACCTGCTGCCATGGTTTGTACCAAACCTATGCAGCTGCGGTTCCAAAAGCAGCAGCACACTATCCGCACAGCCTCGCATTACTCCACGCTTATTTTTCACAGATACAAATCCCCCAAATTTCTCACTGTTCCAGTTCGGCAAGAAATACAGGTGGTGATTACATCACCATCGGATTCCACAAAGGTTAGCAACGTATGACTAAGTACAATCTTAATCCATCTCTACTTTGTATTCTCTTGCTGCTCACAAAGAGCTCACTACAAACCAATATTTAATCCTCTCATACGTAACAGTAGAAGTTAAATAAAATCTGAAAAGTATAAAAGCACTTCCCAAACGAATCTTATAAATGCTGCCCATACACTTTCTTGTACTTTAGATCATTTAAACTACATTTTCATTGTTATTCACTGTCCTAAGAAGCAAGGCCAATTCATCTTAGGAGCTGAGACAACAACAATCGTCCTTCTTTCCATTTATAAAAGAAAAAACAAACCACCCACACACAGAAAGTAACAACCAAAACAAAAAGACACTTCTACGTGACAAAAAGTTCAGTTGCAATGAACAAGTAAAGGACAATAGATTCTCCTCTTCCACTAACTTTCAAAGGGCATTCAGAATATTATTTCTCTGTGATTAACCTGGAAACTACAATTTTTTAGCCTCCCTTTGATTCCATCGACACTTCAGAATGTGAAAAAATAAGTGATCTTCTATCGGCTCTGCTGCAGCTCTGGAGTAAAACAACAAAAGTAGAGTTTCTACTCCAGCGTTTTAGTCCTACATCTGGTCGTTGTCTTCTTTTCATTAGCCGTCAGTAGGTGGAAAAGCCAAGTCGCTTTATTCAGCATCTAATTACTAAATAAGAAAATGAAATCCCCAAACTATTAATTGCTAGAATGTTTTTTAGGAAAAAGATTATCAATTTACAGGCTATTTGTCTGCAGAAGTCATCTCCCGAGACAGCAGCATGTGACAGCAGCATGGCAGTTCAGCAGACACTGCTCACAGACTGGCAATCAACTTTGGTAAGTCAAAGTTCAAGACTTTGTTTTAGAATAAAGAAAAATATTTCGTATTTATGCAGTACGTTCTTTCAAAACTAAATCAGGAACCAAGCGAGACAGGCTGTTTTCTCACACAGCATCACTCGTTAATACTAAAATTATTGCTAATACACAGTATCATAGAACGCATGTTCAAAATTGCATATTATGGTTCCATTCAGCGCTGAGCAGTCAGGCCCTGACTTCATGAATCACTTATCTAAAGCCACTAAACCAGGTGACTTCCACTAGGAGCTCTTCCCTACTAGTAGCTCATCGCTACTGAAAGATCTGAAACAAAGCATCCACTCAACAGCTTCAGAGAGTCAGCACCAGAGAGCCCTGCCTATCTGGGCCTTCAGTACGTACTTTGATGCTTGATGGATGCACTTTCTATAGAAATTATCTTTCAGTTCATGCTTAAGCATGTATAAAATAAAAGGAAAAGAGGAGGCACTTCTTTTAAAAGTAGTAATTCAAGTCTTTTGGCTGGGGTTTAATAAACCAAAGAAAAACGTTATTGGTTCAGGTTTGGGAAAATATTTACCAGGTAAATTAGCTTCCATCAAGTACTTCATGCACAGCACATCTGGATGCAGAAAGCAGTTGTCTGTTATATCTGGGAAACGAGGCAGGTCTAAAAATGCTGCAAGTTCAACCATTTTGTTGTAGACTTCTTCATATACAGGCCATGACTGAAAGACAGAGTAAAGAGTATGTTATGCACTTTCCTCTGTTGGTGTATTTGGTGTATTTGTTATTAATTTTAATCTTGAATCTTCTTATCTAATACAGAAACACTGCATTATTTCAGCATTCTGCATGACTGAACACACATGAGAGAATGGAGCCAGACTGCAGTACTGCAAAGAGAAACAAGGGATAGTTTTAAAGCCCATAAAATGCATATAATGCCAATAAAACATTGCTGTTCAGACCTGCTGCTAAGCCACTGCCTTCTTAGTGAAGGGATCAGTATGCTTCCAGATGCTCCAGGACTGAAATTGCATTTGGAAAACAATAATTAAACGGAGAGTGAAATATCTCAAGAGGTAAGAGATAACAGAATCACAGAACGGGTGAGGCTGGGAGGGAGACCATGCTCAGGTCAGTTACAGCAGGATGTCCAGGACCGCGTCCAGTTGGATTCTAAGCATCTCCAAAAATGACAACTATATAAGACTGCATGTCAAACCTGCTGTTCCAGTGGTTCACTGCTTTCACTTTAGAAAAATAAATGTTAATTCATATGATGATATGGAATTTAATAGCTAGTGGTGGTGGCTATTTTGAAAAACAGTGTTTTGTTGCCGAGCATTTACTCTATCAAACAGTGTTACTATGCTCTGTTGTAACTTCCACAGAAATAAATAGGAGGCATTACTTTCAGAGCAACCTAAGTACTTTCCTTTAATAGGAATTTAGAAGAGGTTTACACTTTGTGCACAGATTCAGCACGTTCCTGATCAAGAATGAAGTCAGGGTTCTGGTTTTTATAGACCAGATTGAGAACAGAGCAATCATGTCTATGATAACAGTAAGACTGAAATAATGTCTCTTCATCCAATCATTTGGTTTCATTTCTTTTAATATAAGCTATGTAGCCAATGTTCACATTTTATGGTTTTGGAAGGTTACCATTCGGTTTGTTTTTTTTTTTTTTAATTTTTATTTTTTAAGTTATCTCCCCCCAGACTACAGTTAGGACTTGCTTAATTGCATTAATAAATGCTTAAGCAAATGAATAATTCTACTGTCACTATTACACATGCAACTTCTTGTAACAGTTAGGAAGTTGTTCATTAGGTTTTCTAAACGGTGTTAAAAAGTGGCTGAGGCTTCTACATGACTATCTTGAGAAACAAGAAAAACACGCACTGCCAGACTTCTGCAAAAGCTCAGGCTCACGGTGCTTCCCAATCCTCTTAAAAGAGCAGTTGTAAATTGAATACCAAAACAAAACCTGAACCAGGTTTCACTTTTCTCGAGTGTATTTGGAGAAAAATTAAAGTCTCAGATAATTCAAATAAAAGCATCGCATAAGTAATGTTCCTAATGAGATACAAAGGAAATGTGTTTTCCCTTGGACGAAAAGCAGTTTAAAGCTTCTTAATAGCACAGCACAGATGAAAATAAAGACACTGGGAATTCAGTCATTTGAAGCATTCCCATTCTCAAACACTAAACTATCACCAGTGAAGTTATCTGAACAGTCTTCTTAGCCAAGAGCTACTTTAAGGAACGTAGCTCTTAATTTGAAGGTCCTATCACTTTATATACAAGCTTTTCTCACCACATCAGGCTAAGGAGGCAGCTCTCCAGTCCTCGGTACTAGTGAATCACCAACCTCCCTCCTCACACTCAACACCAACTTTTGTTTCATAGTTTTCATAATCCAAACCAGGCTTTCGTTTGCAGCTTATTACGCACAGTTATTTTTTGAAGTGGATAGAAAATGTGCTTTGCTTCATGATAACAACCAATTTTCATCTTCTTAAACCATCAGACAAAAAAAAAACCAGCAAACACAAGTGCTGCAAAAACCACAAATAAAAACGAACAGCAAGAACTATCATTTGGCTCATTTTAAAAGGGTGTTAATAGACACATTTCTTAGTCAATTTGTGTTCATAAAGAGATGTAAACACAATTGGGACACGCGGATCTAGAAGGACACACTAATCCACCACAAAAACCAACTGAATCCATTACTGTTTCCCAAGGCTTAGCTCCCAAGCTCCACATCATCTACTGTACAACTCGTGTCTCTACAATGCAGAACTGAGCTACAGTGTAAGATGAATGGAACCCTGTGCTTCCAGGAGCATGCAGCCATCGCCTGAGCTGTGAGCTGCAAGTGTAAGCTGAACCTAACAGATCACATCTCAGCAAGACACATCACAGCAAAGGGCTGGAAAGCTTGAAGGTTGAGGACTGAAGAGACTGGAGAGCATTTCTAGCCCCGGAAATTCTTATCTGTCACCACATACACGTCTAATTCTGAAGGAGGTCTGATTTCATACAGAAACTCTCTTATGCTGCAAAATCTCATACTAACTGGGAGGGTTAAAACAAACAGAACACCCAAATTCCACGCAACAAGCACAGTAAGTGCCAGAACAATACTAAGAAAAAGCAAAATACAGCAAACCAGCAGCCTTGAAAGCCAGAGACCCTCACCATGGCTGAGGTTCAAAGGGAACCATGGAAGTCACCTGGTCCAACCTTCGGCCGAATGGGTCCAACCCAGAACAGGTTGCCCAGGCCCACATCCAGGTGGCTTCTGAATACCACCAAATTGATAAATATTGGATACCTTCTAATTGATAAGTTTTACCACTTTCTACCTAGCTATGCATCTCTTGCAGCAAAAGAAACAAAGCGATAAAACAAGCTGCAACAAAAATCAACCAACAAATCAACGAGGAAAGCAAGTTTCAGAGTTGAGGCCTCTTTCCAGTGAAAGCAAAGCCTCCAGCACCTCGTGATTAAACCCCAAGGCAGGAGTCCTCAGACAAGAGGGGATTAGATCACACACCACATATTCTCCAAGTACAACTTTCACTTATCCAATCACAAATTAAAAGATTTTGCATTACATATTTGCAGTTGTGTTTCTGTGCTAAATATTAGGACAACTCCCCTGTCCATCAGCACATAGTTACTAAGCTCTCACTCTGTTTCGAGAACCTGGGAAACACTCCACATATAAAACTCAGTTGCAAACCCTTGAGGGCACTTAATAATTTCAGGAAGACTGACAGAAAACCCTTTTAAAGTCATGCCATCTGATATCCCTTTCAGGTATTTCGCAAGTTGGAATTTCTTCAAGACCGATCAACAATGCTGACAGAGCCCATAACTTGTCTAGAATGGGTACAGAGGTTACTGAGAACTTTTCTTAACAGCTTAAAGCTTAACAGCTTTAAGGTAACTTCAGGTCTTCTACAGAAAGTAGTATGAAATATTAATACTACTGAATGTTTTTCTTTTTTCTCTCTCCCAACTTCAGCTTTGTATAGGAGAAAGAATATACACTGCTCAATTGGTCAAGAAATGTCTAGTATAAAATTTTCATTGTGATATATACTTATTACACTATTTAAATCAGTTGCCTTTACCTTTCAAAGTTACATGAAATTATTCACCTGTGTTAGAAAAGAACCACCTGGTTTTCAGAAGCAGGTGAGCCGAACTATTAACATGATAATCAGATCACAGCAACAGGTAATTGTTTTGGGTGAGCCAAGATTGCAGCCTCTCCTACTTGTTTGGACAGTATCAGAATGCTGCTGATCAACAAGTAGAAAACAGTATGCAATTGGCTGGCTTTCTAGATTCATCTGCAGGCTCCGCAGCTTCTTGTTTCAAATGTGGTCTAACTGACTCTCTTCTTAGATGACCATATAGACAGTTTTCTCCTTCTGTATCAGGACAAGAAACCAACAGTAATTACTTATATATTCACAGTTCTTTTTGTATTATTGTGATTACATTTGATCCTTTCTGAAAATAATTAATTGAAGAGTTATTTTAAATCCTCTCTTTTATCTTTTCTTTTTCCCTATCATACTCCTCTCCAGTACTTTTCCCTGGCACAGTTCCATTTATCATCCCTTTACCCATGAATTTCCATCCGAAGATTCTTTTCTTCCCATGCCTGCATGTTTTCTAAGGCTCTGCCTTCACCTGTGCTGCTTGCATTCAGTAGCAGACATCCTTCTACGAGACTTATTTAACAGCCATTTAATTCTGAAATCTTCTTCCCTTTTCCATTACTGGCTCTTTTATAGGTCCTTGGGGATCTTTGAAGTTTAGAGTCTGGATATGCTTGGAATTATCTGAATACCAGCAAACCTCATCACTTTCACAATGACCAAGTCAGCCTAGACTGAATTTCAAAAAGTGTGCCAAACTTCTCAAGAAATGGACTAAGAAAGAAGTTTAACCTGAAGATTTGGAAAACATCAAGTTATGAGGGTTGGATAAGAGTGTTTGCAACAGAACCCAGAAGCTGGTTCATTAAAGCAATGCATGTCCGTGAATCAGAAGATATCTAGTCTGAAGTTAATAAGCCCATCAGAGTACCCCAAATGGGTACTCCAAGTGGGTACCCTGATGTGTGTGAACACCTCTGAATGAAGCCTGCATTGAAACTTACGTTGCCAGGAACCCAAGCTAGCTTTAGAACTAGCTAAGGTAAAATGAGCTGTCACAGCAGTCAAGCAAGTGCTCTGCAGAGCCTGGCACACCACACTTTTGCTTCCGCTACTCAGCTGCTTCAGCTGAGCTGCATCTGTTCTCTGCAGCAGAAAGCTGTCCTGTCCGCCTGAAATGGGATGCAGCCCGCTGAGCTGCACAGTTACACAACAGAACTGACAGTAAAGGCAATAACCATGTCAGCTGTGAAATTCACACCCAAACTAGTATTTAATACTGAATTAAATGACCTTGTGACCCAATTGTTAAGTGATTCCTGATGAGATTGGAAAGCCCAAACTAAGGTGACTGAAGTTTTTTTATTTCTCCATGCTTGGGGTACTGCCCTCACCAATCTAGTATTCTCATGCAGTTCTGCCAATCTGGCTACCCCATACAAACACGCACCAACAAACCTTACTGATGGACATTTTTAATCTCTTTTTTTCCCCCTTTGCCTAACATCTATCGGCCTCATCATCACCCCACCTGCAGCAGCATGAAATTACTGCTATAACTATCACACACAAATTAAGTGCACTTTAATGCTGTGTTTTACTATTAATAAAACCTTCAGAAATAAGTAACACTTGCATATCTTTTTTCCCTCCTAAGTGAGATGGCCAAACTAAGGTAGACAGCAGTGCTGCAATTAGACTCAGTGTAGAGCAAAGCTGAATTTTGCATGAATTATTTCTTTGCAAGAGTACAGGGTACATAACAGAGACAAAGGCCATGTAGAGGACAGGCACTGTTACCCACTGCTGTACAAAAATGTCCCAGTCTCAAATTGCTGGTGCATGTGAAAGGATACTGGAGAGAACCACTGCTCCCTGCTCTTCCATCCCTCCCTAGGTCACCATCAGAAGCAGGGCACCAGGTTCAATGGGCACTGAGCATGACTCGGTACCACCAGTTCTATGTGGATGAAAGGAGCAAATGCAGTTATTCAAACACTGATATCCATGAATCATATACAGATGCTGATGTAACAGCAAAGGGTGCGCCTGGAATTATTAAAAGGGAACCAAATGACAGGAAGAACAAAGACGGGTGAAACTGCTGCAGCTCCATTCATACAACTGCTGAGAAATACACCGCTTGCAAGAGTTCTGCTAGAAATGACAGAGACCAAGCACATGCTTGAAGTTGCTGCTTCTCAAGTGTCCCACCGATCAGAAAGGACAACTGAAAGGTCAGCACAGGACAATGGCATCAGCCTGTTTGAGATGGACAAATGTTGCCCAAGTCATCTGCCAGGCAATACATGAGGGTGAAAAAAAAAGATACCATTTGAAAATCATAGAAGAACACTAGCAGTCTCTCTGTTGCTTTCCTTAATAACTATCCTCTAAAATTTCAGCTGAGACAACTACTGCATCTTAAAATCCCAAATAAATCCTGAAATGAAGAGAATCATTGTACAGAAAGACTCATTTTAGAAGAGGACTCAATAAACAATGTTTACACATTGAGAGAATAAATTCTAGGTGTGCTAGGATATTTGACTGCATTGGATTGACGCAGGCAGTTTTTAATCAAGGAATGGTATGTGGATGATGAGCCAGCAACCTACATGCAAGAGAAAGAGCTAACTGAGCAGTCAGCACAGATCACGGAACCACACAATCTGGATCTCTGGCTGGAGAGCATCTAGTCTAACTGCCTGACAATGTACCTTTACTGGGGAAAAAAAACTGTTTGGCTGTATTGCAGGCTTTTTAATACCCTACTTTCAGAGGAAGATCTCTTGTTCATTAGGCAATTCCTGGCTAAAGCGGTTTTTGAATAAATGAGTTTCAATATTATTAAACCAACAGAGAGATGTGCATTAATGCTACTCTGCTCATGCTCAAGTTAACTCTGAGCAACAAATACTTTTCTAAAAAAATGCAGTCTTTCTGCACATCGAGAGAGCAATCCAGCAAGGAACTGAACTGTCATAATGTATTGAGCTATAGAAGTTTGGGAACAGATTTTATTGAATTTCATAAATATTTTGGCAGGTTTGTTTTCTTTCTTCATTAAGTAATGCTTGAAGGCAGGTATGGACAAGCTAGAGTTTCTGTTACACAACAGCAAGCTCCCGTGATAAACTTGATTACAATAACCCTTTCAGCAGTGAACTTCCTCCTCAGCTTTTTTTTTTTTTAATAGAAGCCTCACCCTTGATTCTTTTCATTCTGCGCTATTTTTTTTATCATGAACAAGTACTACATGCACCTGCTAAAAGTGAACAAGAATACAAAATTACAAAGAAAGAAAGAAAGAAAAAACAAGCGACAGATAGAAGGAACCCCCCCACAAATTAAGATTACAGAGCATGGCAAGAACACTGTAGACCAAAGCAGGAATTACTGCTTGCTTTGGAAAATAAAAGCAGCATGAATTATTAGCAGAATTTGTATGGCTGGAATTCTCTACTTCTTAGAAGATTTTTAAAAATAAACAAGAATGGCTGCTGTGTCAATTTGAATTCCTTAAAGAGCTGCCATTAAAAACAAAAATCATAGGGAAAATAGGCTCATTCAAATTTCAGCTGGGACAATGGGGATCCTTACACATCAGACAAAACGTGATGTGCTACAAGCAAGGTGGATGCACATCCCAGGGAAGAAGAAAGCTGTTGTCATTATGGTCTGAATGCTCCGGAAGAAAATCGAATGCGCTGACCTGCATTCATGAGTTAATTCATTGATTTCATCAGCAATTTCTTGGTTTGACTCAGACCCAAACTAAAATATAAACACACAGTGCACCAAAACCCAGGCTGCGAAACAATCCCAAGGGCAGTGGTTTCCTCAAAGATGTGTGATGACTTGAAGACGTGGGTATTAGCCAGGATCAGATTATGAAGTGGTACGAAATCCTTTCGAACAGGCAGTGTGAAAGAAAAACTTATTAAACAAGGTGACAACTCTACAGGATTTAGGAAATCTTCAGGGTTACTCACAGCAGTACCCCAGATGCATGGTGCTGCCTTGGGCAAGTCTCTCCGTCCCAGTTTCCCAGCTGTAAAACAGTGGCAGTGCCCCATTTGCCCCAGCCTGCGCAGAACAGCCACCACTGCATGTGATGGGCACCACAAGGACAAAACGAAGCAAGTGTTCTGCAAGTGTGCTGGCTTTACCTGGCATGTGCTAAAGCAGGCTTAAACTCCCACGTCAGATGAAGAAAAGGAAAAGATAGATGAGCAGCTCATTACTATCTGTGTATTAAACTGCAACGCTATGTTGTTGTAGAAACAGTAAGAGATTAAATGATTAATAGCTACACCCTAGCACACTTTGCAAATTCTTTCAGAAATTCCTAAAATATACACTTAACTTTATAGTCTTAGTCACAATTCAAAGACATGAAAATAAGACAGTATTAGCGTAATCTGTTCACAAATCCAAGACCCATGCTTACTCTAAGAGCCGAAAGGAAAAGGACAAAAGGTTGTTTACAAGTGCTACCAGTAACTTGTAAAAACCCCTGTCTGTCTGTCTCCCACATGACCCACTATTTACCCTCACTTGGCTTTTCACTTATCCCCTCTTGCCACATTTTTAGGCCAGACTTCTTGCCATTGTTCCTTCCTCCTCCTAGCATTGGGACTGCCAATACCACTCTTCAATAAAAAAATCATAAGGTCAAAATAAAAGCACTGGGAGTATTTAAACAATCCATTTCTTAAATTATTCCACCAAAATAATCTAAAGGTTGCTCTGAAAGTAATTTCTGCCATAGGTTAGTGATATCCCTTCTAAGCAAGGATTTGTCATAACTTTTATTTTTAATTAAGCTACAATCCCAGATCTATAAATCTAAAACATTAAAGGCAAGCATTAAGTTCACTTAACTTAAAGGCCTGAACCATGACTCAGAAGAAAAGCTGCTGTTTTTCATTAGTTATCTCACGAAGTTTTACCTTCTCAAAAAAACTCTCCAGAGCACAAAACCCACAAATCAAAACCCTAACTTTAATCCCAGAACAACAAAAAGCGGCTGTACCACATCTATCCAAGAAGATCTGTTTAGCCTTGCATCCAGCAGCAAGCAAGAGAGATGAGCAGGAAGGAATTTAAGAGTCAAGTAAGCCACAAAGGACACTTTCCCAAATTTTTGTCCAGCTTCACACAGTTTGTGGATGAGCCAACACTTACTAGTTCTGCATGCCTTTTCTTCCGTGGGCTTTGTCCAGTCACTATCTGACCCCCACGAGCATCCGGAACGTCTGACAGCAACAAGTTCCACCAATTACCCACAAGATACATGAAGAAGAATTCTCTGTTGTTTGATTCTGAACCAGCAGACCAGCAAACTTTGTCTGACACCTCCCAAGAAGGTATATTGGAAGAGATTCAGAATGGCTGCCTTCTGAACAAAATAAACCATCACCATAACTTCCTCCTAGTCAACTGTTCCTTAGCTTGAAAGGTAAGTAGATACACTTAATTGTTTCTTGCTTAGGAAACCTGTGTCTGTTTTTGATCGTTCTTGTCACTCCACAAATCTTTTAGTTCTTCTTTGAATTCCTTTGAGGGAGTAAGAAAAACAAAACAACCAACCAACCAAAAAAAAAAAAATCCAACACCAAAACAAACCAGCCAAACAAACCAGAAAAACACCCCAAAACTAACAACAGCAAAAAAATAAAAAACAGTCTGACCAGAATTCCATAGAGTAAGGATTATGATGGATTTATACATTAACAATGCTTTGTTCTCTATTTCTTTATTAGAAGTCAGGAATTACTAGACAATAATTCTAATGTAGCTGGACTAAAAGAGCTGCGTGTTTGAAAACATCATGAAGGAATTATAGAAACCCGTATAATTAAGATCATGCAGATATTTAAATTAAGGTTGGTACATGAACATAACAACATTGATCATATCAGCTTTCAGAGAACATTAAAACATTTCTACTTTAAAAAAAAATTACTTCCTATTAGACAGACTTAATGGGCATATCCGTTGATTCAGATACACCTTATGGGCGTACTTAGACACAAAGTAGATACCAGTGAAAGAACAGATTTGTATTTAATTGAAGCTTGTGGGTCAATAAATTACAATCACTTACGGAACAGTAAAAATTAAAATGCAATGCTTGCGCACTGTAATCTTTACCCACTATAATGATGCCACACAAAAAACAAAGCTTGCACTGCATCTGTCTTTTTAAGTTTTTCTCCTTCCCATACAATATCTTTACTTCCTACTCCTCTCTTCCAGTAGTCTCAAGATAACATCAGTCAACTGCTGGACAGGATGAAAACCTCAGAAGTTTCAAACTGTATTTGCTTTATCTGTATTCTCATAACTATCAAGCTGAGGGATTATGTATTTCAGTAGATGCAGAAAGGAGCAGTTTTCTTGCATGAGAAATCTGGTTAAGGTACCATTTTTTTCAACACATTCAAAATTGTTCATAACAAAGAATTATGAATCTTATCAAGAAGGAAAGGAGAACAAAAGAGAAAAACAATAACAGAATGATAAAGATGAAGGATCCTGTAAGTACGCTTTCATTTACACTGGTATATATTTTTTTTTTATTTGGAGTTACCATTTTTCTTTAAAAGTGACTTCTGCAAGTGGGGATAGTGCTTACTTGTCTCAATAACACAACTTACTTTTTCTACAAGGCTAACTCACCAAAAATGGTCAGCAGACCATTTTATTTTAAAAACCATCTTCAGAGTAGACAATGGCTTAACTTATCAACATACTCATTTTAATAGATTAATTTCTGAGTGGCAACGTCAATTGAATTTAGACATCAATGTCAATTCAGAAAATACATTGTTATCAGCCATCAAATTAGCAATCTTGGATCAGTCACCAAATGGTAGACCTTCTACAGACAGACAGCAGAAAGTAGGCTCATGATCACAGGCTCTAGTTCTCATGGGGGACTTCAATCACCTCGATCTTTGCATGAAAAGCAACACTACCAGGCACATACGGTCGAAGAGTTTCCTGCAGTGCATGCAAAGTAACTTTCTGACACAGGTGGCGGAGGAGCCAACAAGGAGAGGTGTGCTGCTGGACCCTCTTAGAAGCAGGCAAGGTCTGGTTGGGAATGTGAAGGCTGGGGGCAGCCTTGGATGCAGTGACTATGAGATAGCGGAGTTCGGGATCTTACATGGAAGAAACAAGGCAGTATGTAGCACTGCTAACTGGGACTTAAAGGAGGGCCAACCTTGACTTCTTCAAGGACATGCTTGGAGGTATCCCATGGGTTAGAGCATTGGAAGGTAATGGTGCCCAAGAGAGTTGGCTGACATCCAAGCATCACTTCTTCCAAGCACAAGACAGATGCATCCCTAAGAGTAAGAAATCTGGCAAAGGTGGCAGAAGACCCACATAGATGAGCAAGAAAAAATTCAAATGGAAGAAGAAAGTCTATGGAAGTGGAAAAGGGGTCTAGTCTCTTGGGAGGAATATAGGAATGTTGTCAAGGCATGGAGGGATGCAATGAGGAAGGCTAAGGCCCACCTGGAAATAAATCTGACGAAGGAGGTCAAGGACAACAAGAAAGGCTTCTTTAAGTATGTCAAAAGCAAAAGGAAGACTACGGAAAATGTGAGTCTGCTGCTGAATGAGATGGGTGTCCTGGTAACAGAGGACACTGAGAATGCAGAGCTACTGAACACCTTCTTTGCTTCAGCCCTTGATGTTAGGACTGCTCTTGAGGAATCCCAGACCTTGGAGTTAAGTCTGAAGAAAGAAAGACTTCCCCTTGGTTTAGGAGGATCTGGTCAGAGATCATCTAGGCAAACTCAAGACACACAAATCCATGGGTCCTGATGGCATGCACCCATGAACACTGAGGGAGCTGGAAGAAGTGACTGCCAAGAAGCTTTCTATCACCTTTGAAAGGTCTTGGAGAACAGGAGAGGTGCCCGAGTACGATAAGGGTAGTGAAGCACTGGAACAGGCTGCCCAGATAGGTTGTGGAGTCTCCTTCTTTGGAGATATTAAAATTGTCTGGATGCTTTTCTGTGTAACCTACTGCAGGGAACCTGCTTTAGCAGGGGGTTGGATTAGATCTCCAGAGGCCCCTTCCAGCCCCTGTGATTTCCTCAGCAAGAAGTTCAGTAGAATGACCTCATAAAATACTCAGAATACAGACGTAAACAGAGGAATTTCACTCCTCCTTAGACGTTGGGACAAAAATCATAAGGCCCTAAAACAGTGATTCACTTCATCTACCCCTCCTAGAAGAGCACTATAATTAGGAGAGTAAATCCACACCCACAACCAAGAAACACGAGAACTTAAGAAACACTGTCAAGTTTATAAACTTCTATTAACATACTCAAACTCTGTAATGAAGCAAATGTTAATCCATCTGCTTTTAAGCTGATGAAATTATAGATCCAGAAATAGCAACTTCGATATCAAACAATCCCAAAGTATGAAATATCATTTGCTCAGTTACACTACGTCCAGCTTGGGGCACAAATCAAGGAACAAAACAAGCACAGAGGAATTAGCCTGAAGAGCTGGATAAATACTCATTGTTTTAATGACACTAAGAATGATCACCATGAGATTTCTAAGGCTCTTCAGTGGTCAGTTTGACTTTGTATGACATTATGCCACCACTACAGTTCACCCAGAACATCTAGCCCCTGGCTCTAATCACCAAGCAGGGCAGGTGGAGCAGCGTGCTCTGCAGCCATTCCCACTAAGCGTGCTCACGGACAACGCATCGCTCTCTGTGCTCCTGGGATTTGAGTACACACTTCATCTCCTTCTGTGTGACAATACTGCCTAGCTACTTTGTTACATGAGAAGATACCCTTTTTTTTAATGTATTAAAAATAACAATGAAAAATAACTTTAGCTTTGTTCTCAGCACACGTGGGAAGAACGACCTACATGAGCGAAATCAGCACACCAGCTCCACAAGCTTGTCCAGCCCTTGAGGAGATGGGCTGAGTGTCTGCAAAGAGAGAAGCATGAATGCTCTAGCAACAGTTCCCCTCCTAAGCTCCATGTGATGTACATCAAGAAACTACATTTAAGCTATCTAATGAGAATGTAAGTGAGAGAAGTACCTGCTTTCCAAAGCCTCCAAAGGCAGATCCTATCTGTCTAGGTTTAGGCACTTCAAACACAGGAAAATATTTCATCAATTTGTGATACACTCCCAATTTCAAGAAAGAGAACAGAAGTAGCTCAAAGTACCTTACAAGAAAATGCAAACGACTGTTTCTAGCATGAATAAGCCAAGCAATAGACTAAGTTAGATATGTAAGCAATGAACATTCTCCAGGTGTTATTCAGTACTGTAAATGCAGAGAACTAGTTTTCAAGAAACCTGTAATACTGATTCTACCTCTGGCCATAGCATACCTTTATTATTCAATCAATCCTAATAGCATAAATTACATTAACTCCTTTACACTTTGACAAAGATTATTAGAAATTAATGAGGAATGAATGTTAAATTAGTTCTAAGACTTAGCCATTATCCTTGAAACCTCAAGACTACAGCCAAATTCTAGTTTTTGTTGTATACAGTAGGTAACCAAAGTTTTTAGCAATTTTCTTTTCTTAACCCATGAGAAATCCTCCCATTTTATATTTCCCTGCAGGCTAATTGACAATTCTTCTGCCCCCAATATTCACAGGGAAATCAAAATCAGGAGACGTCTTAAACTTCTTAAACTTGTCAGCTAAATTTACAAAACAAAACTGCTTTTACTATGCTTGAACAATGCTGAGTTGATTCAAATATGCATTTGTGGCGCAACCCTATTTTATTCAAAGCAACTCTTACTGAGCAGCTAAATTATTAGATGGTCACGTGGCAAAAAATGACTATAGGTTACAAGTATTAACAAACGTATTCCGATTATAATTTTGCCTATAATCACAATAATTAGAAATAATGGCAAAATCTGAGGTTTGACATCTGCCATCACGATAAAATTCAGCAACACACAGTCACACTGTAAGAGAAATGATTATCATTATAAAAACATTCTGAACCTGGAAGTGAAGGGGTCCAACACTGGGCAGCACAAGGATACAAATCCTGAGTTTAAACCTTGTTCTCAATTATGACAGTAAAAGATACAAAAATCCCCAGCTCCTGACTTAAAAGCATGTCTCCAAATACAGTACTGGCTGGTCACTAGTACTCCCTGACAGCTCTTGGTTTTTTTGGGATAATGGGGTAAAGGGAGAATGTAACCAGACGTGCACAACTCAACAACCACCTTCTGGATAAAAGAAGCAAGAAACAGCACTGTAGATATTCTGCAGTGAAATCAAAGGTAAAGGCAACTAAGCCATAAGCAGCAAAGAAAGCACACAAAAAATCCACCACCACCAAAAGAACCTTTAATTTCAAGGTAAATAGGCAAGCCATGAAACAAACAGGAATAAAAAGAAAGTTTGTTCTGTAACTGGGAGAAGAACAGGAATCCATCTTGTTAAAACAATATGCAAGGTGGAGAAAATTTATGCCTGTAAAAAAAGTAAAAGCAGTATCTGATAAAATGAAGTATTTCACAAAGGATAGGCCTAGGAAATTTACACACAAGAAGCTTCAAGGAAATAACTGAGGAGCTCTGGAGCTCTCTGAAACACAAATGTTGTTTTTTTAAATATCTTAAGAAATTCTAAAGATCAAAGGACTCTCAGCATTAATATTAAAAAATGTAAAAGGGAAGATTCAGGAACTCTACAATGATTAGCCTGGCATGGATTCTGAAGAAAACAGTACAAACAATGGGAAAAATAGGAGCTAAAAATACCCTGTCAGTCAAGCAACCTTCATAAGGTCATAAGAGGAGAGAGCCAACTGAAGCTTCAGCTCCAACAAGGAGATCTACAGGTGCTGCTGCTCTGAAAAGAACATCATCCTTGTTTATGGAAAGCTAGCTGACGCAAGGGGAGCAAATAAATAAAAAGGCAACAGAAATCCACTGAGGGACCCATGGTAATACCTCAAACACAAAAACAGCTGCTCCGCTGGAAAAAAAAGGCATGCAGAACAAAGAAGCAAAACACAACTGCCCTTGATACAATAGATACACATGGATACAAAAGTGCTGCTAAGAATTAAGAAAAATAAAAGTAAATAAAACCATAAGAAAAGAACAGGAAGAAAACAAAAGCTATAGAGTGCTGTAAAAGAAGAAAGCAAAGACTTGAGTTTCACCGTAGAGAAGAGAGGTTCATCTGCCAGTGCTTACAAGCCTTTCACTTCCAAATAAAAGCAGGACGAAACGTAATAATCAAAGCTAGAGAGGATGTGTGCATGCATGTGTGAAAGGTATATACTCCTCCAATTAAAAAAAAAAAAAATCCAAAGCAGCACAGAATAAAAATCTGCACTGAAGAAGCACATTCTAAGGAGAGCAGAAGAGTCTTCTGTCCCACTTGAGAATTACACTATGACACCTACTTCAACACCTAGCAATCCTTTCTTGAGGGAAAAGGAAGACTCTGGATGAATTATACTTTTTCTTAGGGCAGCAAATACATGCACAGCTTTTCAAGCTCTTCCTTTTCCTATCAAAGCCAACATCAGATCATAAATACGAATAAAAATTTTTATTTTACTGAACGCAATGAAGAACTGCCCAAAATTACTGACACAGACAACAAGAGATATCACTTTAATGCTGAGTGATGAGCTACTAAGTGTGAAGGAAAGATGATGTCAGGGAGAAGAAAGAGAGAACAAAAGGCCTTTCAGTGAGGCTGAAAAATAAGAACGGAAAAATGAAAGACACGACACCATAAAAATAAAGACAGACACTTACTGGAGTGAAATGAATAAAAAGAAAAAAAAGATTAACTGTATGGGGAAAAATCTGGTAAGGGCAGAGCAAATCACAGCAATTCAGTACAGTACAGGAAGTAACGATCAAGAAATGAAGGATGGAAGTAGGTGAAGAAGACAATTAAGAACAAAATTAAATCTTAAAACCAACCAGAAAATAAACTGATTTAAAGACTCCTAGGCCGCGAAGTGCATCAACACTATTCCACAAAGTGAAGTGCTCAACGGCCCTCTCTGAACAGGATTGACCAACATTCACTGACCATCCGTTTTCCCCTAGTCCTTCACCCTTTAGAAAAAAATATATATTCTTTACACATTTAGGAAGAAAAAAGCTATTTGAATGGCACAGGTGAGACTGAAGGAAGGGAACTTCACCAAGGTCACACATCTGGCTCCTCGCCAAGTCTAGATACTTGTGCACCTAAAATGAAGGCCATTCCAGGAGCTCTTCAGAACAACCGGATCTGAAAGATATTTATGAGACTACACCTATCCTGTTCCACACAGCACATACTCCAAACTGACGTGTTTGTTATCTTCAATACTTTGGTAAATCGAGTTGCACAACAGCCATGGGAGTGATCTGCTTACCTACAGACAGCTAAGTTTGCGTGAGCGTCAATAACCTGAGAATCAAACCAAAAATTATTCCTGGACACACAAAATAATGGTAAAATATCAATCTGCGATCAAGCAGGAATGGAAAACAAGGAATTGGGGTGGCGCTTCACTGCAGGGCAAATGCTATAAAAAAAAGAAAGCTGAAATCAAATTAGCCACAGAGCTTTATATATCCTACTACTAATTTACAAGCTAGTTTTAAGTCCTACACTAGCAGGCTTTTAAAGAAAGAAATATCCTCTGCAATAAGGAAACAGAAATGATTTCCACCTAAAAGAGATGATTGTTCAACAAAGATGCGTTACCTACTGGCAAATGCCTTCAGATTAGGGGGGATTAACTGTAGTTAAATAAATTGCAAATATGAAGGAAAAACCTTGATCTCCTCCATGGAAAAAGTCATCAAGAAAGAAAAAACTCAAGTATTGTGGAGACTGCTAGGAGTTGGCTTTAGCAAAAAGTTTTGTTTTTTTTTTCCCCAGAAGAAGATGAACATTTGCTTTTCTTCTACTGTCTTGGGACCTTAGAAATTCCAAATTAAGAACTAAGCAGGAGCATCCTGCTGCTAATTGCCCCACGAACGTACATTTAGGTAAGACCCGCTTCTCAAAAGCTAACTTCTAACATACACGATTTTAATAGAGGAAGGGGTAAACAAGGTGGATGTGTAATGAAATGAAGGCTTAGAAAGGAGACCAATGGAAAAATGAATACATACGGAAGACAAACAATTCATTTCCCATTTTACACAAAGCTCTTGAATAAAGAAATTTTATCCTTCTTAAAATACTTGTGAGATAGTACTTATCTCCAGTTACAGCCTGACGCATATGTCTAACAGGTGACCAGAAACAGAAACCTTTGCAGCTGGTTTTAACCAAAGCTCACCTTGTGCAGAATGAAAAAATACAGAAAACACCCTTCTTATTAGCTGTTCCATTACTAAATCCTGAATTATTTGCCACCTACACTGGAGATGTAACAGACAATACAACGCAAGCTACAGCATCAGGATCACAGCATACTGGAGGTCAGAAAGGATCCCTGGAGATCACTGATCCCATCCTCTGCTCAAAACAGGACCAATTACAGCAGGTTGTTCAGGACTGTGTCCATCAGGCTTCAAGCATATCCCAAGATGGAGGCTTCACAGTGATTTTAGGCAGCCCATTCCAGTGTTCAGTCACCCTTACAGTATGTTTAAAAAAATTTTAATCTTATGTTTAAATTAAAGCCCCTGTTTTTCCAAGATGTGCCCATTGACACTTGCCCATTGTCCCTGATGTTCAGTGAAAGGAGTCTGACTCCATTTTCACTCCTTCCTATTGAGTACTTACACACTTCACTACAACGAAGCCTCTGCTCAGGGATAAAAAACCTCAGGTCCTTCAGCCTCTCTTCCCACAACAGATACGATGCTCTTTCATCACCTCCAACTGCTAAATTGCAAGCAGGACAGTGAAATACCATCAGTGATACGGACGCTATCCCTGCATTACACACAGCACTGAAACTCATTGGCTGGGAAGGCTAAGACAAGCCACGTTCCATGCATTCAGTTCCAACAACTGAATAAGGTTAAAAAATGTTTTGTGTATATACACGCACAACTGTGTAGATAGAAAGTAGATGCAACTCACCTTGTAGTAACTACTGCATTTATTTTTTTTTAAAGCTCTAATAACTTCAACCTTGCACAATTTCAGTGTATGCTGGACACCTGGAAAATTGTTACTGAAAATAGGTTTTTAAGCCACTGAGAGTGCTTATACCTATGGCGACCCTTACCAAGTTCTGATTCATCTATACTTAACTGATAAGACAGTAGCTTACTATGACTTTGTATCTTAAGCAACCATGCAACTACTACTTGATTAAAACTTGTGTTGCAGGCAGCCAGCACACAACACAATTAAACGTACTAAAAATGGTTAAAAAAAAACACCTACTGAATAACCTTGTAAAACAGCTATGTTTCTGAAAATATTCTCAGTTTGCATTCACCAGACTTGAAATGCAACAAATAATGACATGAATAAGAAAGCAAGTAAGATGCTTAAATGATCATAATCTGATAAAAAGTTTTTCACAGAGTCAGAGAATGGCTGTGTTGGAAGGGACCTCACAGCCCACCCACTCCAACCTGTGCCATGTGCTGGCTGCCCCCCACCAGCTCAGGCTGCCCAGTGCCCACCCAACCCAGCCTTGCATGCCTCTGGGGATGGGGCACCCACAGCTCTCTGGGCAGCAGTGCCAGGGCCTCACCGCCCTCTGAGCAAAGAACTTCCTCCTGACATCTAACCTAAATCTCCCCTCTGCTAGTTTAAAGCCATTCCCCCTTGTCCTGTCACTATCAGAGAAGATTTTAAGATAATTGTCTACAGAATACCATATACAGAACACCAAGGAGAAAAGAATACAGGCTGTACTTTGAGGATAGAGTATTGCACAATCTGACTTCCTGCTCCAGGACAGCCACCTGGTCTCCTGAATATCTCAAAACTCAGATGTCAAAACTGGATACAGGTGGATAAACTATTGGTAATCTCTGCGCTGCAATGAGAAGTAAGATCGGTTCTGAAATGTAAGATCCAGGAAACACCCTGATGTTTTCTTCTGCAATTTTCATCCCAATCAGGTCGTCAAAAATGTCAAGATTAGGCAGTCTTAGCTGGGATCCTCCCTGAGCAATTGTGATCTCCTTTCTGCAAACAAGATACCCCATTCTGAGGTGTGGTCCAAGTTCTATGGCTGCAACTCACAGAAAAACTTTAATTGGGATTTCTGTTTGTTTTTTATTTAGCTGGGGACAAAATTCAAGTTCTGTGTAACCATTTTGAGAGGTACAAATCTCTCTGAAGGATGAAGACCAAGAAAGACAGAATAAAAACCAACAGATTTAAAAAAAATAAGTTTTCAACAACATTTCAACCTGATCACTCTTTTCATAAAGGAAAGGTCTAAGAAAAAGATTTAGATTCTGCAAACCAGCTTTTGCACAACCATTATGAGCTGTTGAATACAGGTACATACTGGAGAATGGTAAAATTACTTGTAGCAGCATCACTGAGGGCCTGGGCTACAAGCACCTTGCAACAAACAGCCTCAAACCTAGCTTTTCCTGCTAGCAGCACTGCTGCTTTCTGCACTTAAAACCTAACGTTTTATTTGTGCACCTCAAAAATCCCTGACTTTATTTTTCTTCTCCTGGAACAGAAATACCAGTGGAAAATCGTTAGCAAAGTACATAATAAACCTCAATAAGTGACATGTTACATTTTACCTGTCCATTGCTATTCAGGTCAGTAATAACCTTGTGTCATGTTTAGGTTTAATACATTTCAGCCAGTGCAGCAAGACAAAGAACAAAATATCTTATTTAATCCATATTTAGCAAAAATTATTTCTGTACATAGCCCTTAGACATGAAACCAAATCCTGTTTCTGAATGTTCCAACAGCAGTTCTGAATACTGTTTTCTCAACAAGTACTTACTGATTTTATTTTAACTTAGGTAATCAGCCTAATTAGACTGGTTAACGATTAAAGCATGGAGGGTCTTTGATTGCATTGCTTTCTGCACAGGCTCCAATAATGTGAAACCTGAACTCCACGATGTAAGAATAGATTTAATCAATTTATTAACATTAAACAAAAATTAAAATACCACAGGATAACTAGCTGGTTGTTTGTTTTTAATCTATTATTTAAAGAAAAAAATTACCTCAACACAAAAGATCCTAAGATCAAGGCCATATAACTTCATCTTCTCTGGAAAGTGCTGATAAGCACTGAAATACGGAATATGACCTTCAACAACAAACCTGTGTAAAAAAGCAAACACAAATAAAAATAGCGGGTAGCACAACAAAACAAAAGCATGTTTGTTCTACAATTAATCCACGTATCAATTTCTGGTTTAAAACAACGTCTGTATTATACTGCCTAAGCAATACTGTCTGAGTTACACACCTCTATACGCTCCACAGGATGAAAACCAGTTCCATCCTTCAACAGGCCTTTAAGTTCAAACTCAGCTACGACCGACAAATGGTCATGTTATGGCAGCAAGCTTACAATCAACAGCCTTGCATACAGTTGGTTCTGAACATTCTTCAGCTCCTGTGCTTTCGAAACTGCTTCAAGCCCTCTCTGGGTGGGATGGAATCTTTCTTTCAAAATTCTTATGCTTTAAGTAAATTTTACAAACTGAAACACTTTCTGCTGGAGTAACTTAAGAGCGAGGCAATGTGGGGGGGAAGCCACAGAATTATGGGCATACACCCAGAACCACAACTCCAATAATTACATTCTGTAGTCTGATTAAGGAAAAATATAATTTCAGTGAGAAATTATTTTATATGCTAATAAAATCCAAAATCATTTATTTTGAACTTGCACCCCAATAATGCGTTTTTCACTAAAAACTGGCACACAGTTTTCAGTAGTATTTTGGATTTTTTTTCCTCCAGATCCATATTATGTGATTTCACAACATGTACCAATAACAAGACACCAGCACCTCCAAACCCGGCGCTTATCCAATACCGATGCTCACAGCAGGCAAAGCAAGCACTGAACAAGCCTGGACCTTCATGATAGAACGGCCACTGCTCTCATTCCAGATTAAAGCCTACTGATGGCTTCCCACAGGGCTCAGAACTGCCTTCCTGTATTACTTTTCCCTAGAATTTGTTCAAGTAATAATTTAGACTGGACTAAGTTGACACTTCAAACAGACCAGACCCTGTTCTTTAAATGGTATCAGATTTGAAAACAATTTTCTCCCCTGTGCCAGCTGTGCCTTCTGCACAACATCCCTCTGATCTTGCTACACAGACTTAGCCTACAAACTCCTACAGTGTTGGTAAAGCCGGGCTCTGCATCTGCTCCCAGCGCGGGGCAGGACCTGCACGCCCCGATAGGTGGAGAGGTCCCCTCCCAGCAGCAGACCAAGTTCCTCATAGTTCACAGCCATCTGTCACTGCCACTCACATCATGTCTGAAGAAGAACAAAACAAAACCAAGGCACAACAATGTCTTCCCTAACAGAGCACTCACCTCTCTCCTCAGCCACGGCAGGACACAAACACCTTTTCTTTCCCACTGCAGCACCTTAATCACTCCTTGCTGGGTATTACAGTGTATGTGTAGGGAAACTGATTAAAATTCTGTTTTAAGGGCTAGTTACTGCAGCTGGCAATATGTGCTGCCCCACATGCCTGCTGAGATTACCATCCAGACCCAGCACCAGCTGCTGTGCTTGCCACCTTGCTCGATGTGCTCACAGCCGCCCGGCAGCTCTGCGGCTCGTTGCAGTCAAGCTGCAATAAATTGAACAACTTCAACCTGAGGAACGGTTTGACAGAATGGACGGAGCTAACAAAAAGCTCAACATAATTAGTTGCACTTTGCTCCTTCTGCTCCAGCTGTGTGCTCCTGGGGCTTACCATTCTCTTCCACAAATTTAACTCGCAGCAGCAGCTAAAGTGCCCCTGTGACCCTACTATAAGAAGGGAAGAAGCGTTTCTTTGCTGCCATCTAACAAACGGAGGCTAACAGGCAGCTCCCTCAAGTGCCACAACTGGCTTCGCAAAGCCAGGAGGAGGGAAGCAAGCAAGCGGCTCAGCTGAGCGACACCTGGTAGGGAGCACTGACACAATTAGCTGCCAGATCTGAGAGGTGGCCCCAAGAAACTGAGAGCAGCAACTCCTGAGCCAGCGCAGCACCAGCTGGAGGACAAACAATCAAGGCGCAGGGTGTGGTGTGGCCTCGATTGCAGCTAAACCACCCGTAACAGCTTGCTGCCTCCCAGATGGGAAATCCCACCCTCCCCGCTGCCCTCTGCATCACACTCCTGCCTCCTCCCTGCTGACAAAAGCACTTGTGTCACTTCTCCTACCGAGGATTAGACTGAAAACAGGCTTTTGTTTTCCGGGGTTTGATTTAAAACAGGCAGATTTCCAGACTCTGCTGACATTACCACCGGCACAACGTGGAAAGGGACCATGCTGAAGCAAACTACAAGGCACTAAATTGCCCAGTGAAACTTTCTTCTGCATTAGTTTTCTGATCTGCTTTCAGCTAACGCACCAACAGCTGGGTGAATGCTAGTACCCAGCTGAGAGAAAATGCAGCAGTATCTATGCAAGAGGCGATACAAGAGAGAAGCAACACCTACAAACACGGTGGTTATGTGTTTTCAGATTTTTGCTTTTAAAAGTTCTCAATACCTTGGCTTTACCACGTCAAAACATTGCAACTGCTGAAAAAACAATGACGACACCTATCCTAGCCTGAAATGACTGTCTCAGTGCAAAAAACACGCTCTTCTCTCAGGTGGAAAGCTGTTTTTACATTTTAAAAATCCATGAAACAGCATAAATAGTCTGCTAGGAATGCAACATACCGATGATTCGGGATTTTAACACATACTCAAAAAGCCCGGATTTGGAACAGAACTTGAGAATAGTTTCTACTGCCTACTGTTTCTCCAACCCTGTCATTTAACAGATGGGTGATCAAAACACTCGCAGGACAATGTTGTATCAGTGAAGTGCTTGAATGGCACATACAGTCCGTGTTCTTTTAATTACAGCTACAGTATACATTAGTCAGGGCTAAGCGCAAAGAAAATCCTGCATACTACCAGGAAACGATGCATCTGTTAAAGCCACACAGCAATGCCACAAACTGATTACAAGTTCAGTCTTGCCACAGTAGCCAGGTATAACCTCATTTGAGAAGCAGTAGTTCTCAGCCTCTCAAAGCCTAGCACCTCATTTCCCCCCCTCCCCCAAACTCCCAATTTTGTTAATTAGTTAAAGAATACACTGCATGTAGAGCGTTGTGAGATTACTCACGATGGAAAAGGATTTAATATTACGTAGACTAGAGCAAAAGGTTGTTAAAATGTTATTTTTAAACCAAAATGTCCCTTCCAGAGGAGGTAATTGTAGTGTTTTTCTGCTAAGTGTGTCAAGTAGCAAGGAGGAGCGTATTTTTGGTGTAGTAAATCCTTTAAAACCTGGCAGGTTGCCCCAGTGTGGTGCCTAAGCATGTGTCACAGGGGAGGAGCGGGAGTCAGCTGACTGCAAGGCAGGGAGAAAACCAAACTGAGGACAAAACAAGGCAGGACTTTTAAGCACAACTGTAATTCAGACGGTTTAAATAAAACAATTTGCTTATAAAGATTTAAAAGGTAACGCTGAATATTTCATGTTTTCATCTCTGGTCTGTCGCTATTTTGATCTGTATCTCAATGCATGCAAAAATGTTAACATTGTCTGAATTTTGAGCTTAAATATTCAGGCGTTAGAAAACAAGAGTTTGATGGTAGTTCATGCAGTTGAGAATTCTCTCCCCTTCTTCATCAAACTTGTGAAAGGCAAAGGCCTTAAGGGTAGGGAGGGAAACATGATAATGTAATTACAGTCTTCTACAGCTATCGTATCATTGTAAAACTTTGCAACACAAATTCTTTTAAACATCACTTTTTGCGTTTAATTCACTTCTTATGTTCTGTGCATTTGAAGTCACCGAATCCTTCCAATCCCCCACTAGATTCATGGGCTTATAAAAGAATATTAAACCTATACATAGTCACTAATTAAATGATACATTCTTTCAAATCATCTTACTTCAGTTTCCAATTATTAGTTTCTGATTATGCCAGTAATTGCATATTTGCTATATTTGGTACATGATTTTTTTTAATTTTATTTTTATTTTTATTTTTTTATTTTTTAACAAAGACAAAGGACGCTCTCCAGGTTCTGGATTTTCTTGGATCTTTTCTGCAGTCTCCAGATTCTGAAGTGTCAAACACAATAATACACCATTAGCATGGAATCAACACAGTTCACCTAACTACTGCATTTTAGTCTGACTTACAACTGAGTTTAACAGATTTTTTTTTTCCTTCTTATTGAAAGTTGGTTTTGATTTCTACCATTTCTTAACCCACTCAATATTTACTTCTGTACTGCAGGGTGCTACTCTGAATTCTGAATGCCATGGCATTTTGCTGAACATTTTAGTAACATCTTTTATGCAACAGCATATCCAGTTATGCAAACATGCAACAGTTTGTGTGATTGTGATTGATGAAGGCAACAGCCACCCCCTGAACTTAAATCAAAGGATTAAACATCAGTTTACAAATAATGTACTCAGCATTAATCGCTATAGTTCAAGACATACAAACCTCTCTTGTCTTGAAAGTACTCAGAGAAGAATGTTTCCATCGTTCTCAGAAAGCTTGTACAAAGCTAGCAAAGTGCAGGGGGGTCAGCATCCAAAGGGGCAGATCAGGCACTGGGATAAACTCACCTTGTATTAAACCTTCAGCAGCAATGCTAGTTACATCCATCACATGTATTGCCTTGTCTTTTAGCCTACAGGTTATATACTCAAAAAAAAAAAAAAACAAAAACTGAACAACTGAAGCCTACCTTATCAATTGAATCTTGAATCGGTAATCAGTTTTTCCACTATTCTGTCAAAGTGGAATTTGATCTGCCCACCTACAGTTACTTGATCATTCTGTTCCTTACATTTTGGCAAAAAAAAAAAAAAAAAAAGACATTTTCCCCATATTTCTAGAAATGGATAGTATTTCAACAATGGTTAAAAAAGATCAGCACACAAAGCAACCCTTACTGAATGTAAGCTATTTTGACCTGATTTAAAATATTTATCACTAACAACAAAAAAATGTCGTCAGTGTAATCCCTTAAGAAAACAAGGAATGTGTTCATATCCATGTTGTATGGGGAAGAAAAGAACTACACTGTCAGACTATATCATTAGATCATTTTATATCTACCGTATTAAAAGCTCTTTATTCTGAACTCTGATGATTACAAAGAAGGACTTCCTATATTAATTTCTGTGTCCCACTCCATTGTGTGAAGCTATTTAGTTACCTTCCAGATCACTGTATACTGCTGGCATTGTTTGCATGATGACACTGACGCAACTCCCAGGGAACATTTACTCACTTAGTTTTGGCACGATGACAACAGCAAAAATAGCAAAAATGTGACCATGCCTACCACTCCAGTGAATCTTAAGAAATTTCAAAGGAGACAAAAAGCTTCTTTGGCTCCTAAATCTTCTGCCTTGGAGGTCTTTGAGTTTCAGTGCAAGCAACAGAAGAGAACGTTCTCAAGCAGCAGCTGCACAAATTCTTGTGTCAGAGAATAGTTATGGATACTAAACATAAGGGACTCCTCACTGAGCGAATTAGTAACAAGACAACAGTAAAGGGCTCATTAAAGAAATGTTAGTTATAAAAGTAACAACTATCTCAGCAGAGACCGTTCATACCTTAAGAGATCGGATAACGTCATTGGTTCTTTCAGCCAGAGTAATGCCATGTAGCAAAACGAAAGGGTCATTGGCATTGACATCCTCAGTTTCTCCTTTCGGTTCTTCGTTACATATAAGCTACCATCTATCGATCCAGAGCATACAGAGGTGTTTTCTTTGGTTTATGTTAAAAACAGAAAAGACAAAAAGTAATTGATACGACATACACACAATCCATGGAGTACAGAAAATAAGACAAAGGAACATACAAGTACTCTTGTTCAGCAACTAGTAACATTTCCAAATCATTACTCTGCAGTTGTTTGGTAGTCACGGTACTTTTACTACTAAACAGCTTCACTCTAATTTATTCATCTGCCATTATATGAGACAACAACCTATCTCCTAAACAGCTATCTCAGTTGAAACATTGGATCACGTGAAGAGACCTCATTCTGGAACCCCTAAAAACAGAACCTTTTGGTGGGAGCTACACTTCCCAGCTTTTCAGAAGTCTGAGTTTAACCACAGTCATGAGCTGGAAATACCATTTTCCATTTGACAGATAAGGAAGCAGCGGAGAAATGAAAGAAAATTGTACATGCTTAAATCAACACCTTGGAAATGGGGATTAAAACAGTTTTAAGGTTCCACACTGCCAGAGCTTTAACAAGAATACAATCTATGCTGCAAAGACTTTACAAAGTTAAGGTATGTATCTGTCTGCCATAAAGTAGGTTGCTGTTGTTTTTTAAATTTAAATTCACTTAAAAAAAAAAAAAAAAGAACTTTAGAACACAAAAGTATCAAGTGGTAAAGAAGGTTAAAAAAAAAACACAATGAGCCACAAACAACCAAACCTTCCTACATCCTTACTGAGATGAATCACTAAACAGAGAGAAGCAGCAATGAGAAACTTAATTCATGGGAGTGACTTACAAGTTAGGAACCTTTTCAGCAGGGAAACCTTGGAGTTCAGGGAAGGAGGAAGAAAAGCTCCTCTTCCCTACATCATGAACTAGCCAGGACAAACAAAAATGTTTCATTTCTAAAGCACACCAACACAAAACATCAACACTGACTCCGTAGTGACTTTCCCCAGTGTTTCCCCCACAGTTCCCCTGTCTAGGCAGAAAGTGTAAAGACTGATCCACAGGTCCCAAGCTGGGAGCTGCAGGGCCACAGCGAGCAGCCTGAGCAGTGAGCTGGGCAGCCCCATGGTTGAGCTGGTAGGTGAAACCCAGGTCTGTGAGGTGGCAGCGGGCAGAGGTCTGGCACCCACTGACACAGGGGCAGGCAAAACTGCAAGTATTGCATTTCTGAGTCAGAATTAGTCTTTGATGCCACCTACTGGCTCCTCAAATGAGGGTCAGTAGGACTAAGGAGACGGCACACAGGAGACGCAGACTAAGAAATGGTGTGGATGAGGGGATCCTGATGTCTGGTGTGTATAGGTGTGCTGGAGAATGAAGGCAGCAGCATCAGTTAATCCTTTTAGTCAACAGCTTCACCTTTTACATGGATACATGTGCTTAGGCAGCTTCACGACTGAAGCTTCATTATTAATTTCACATTCCACTCAATTTAGAATAATCCTCATTATATTTGCGGCTTTAATGATAGCACACAATTTCCTTTTATTTCTTGTAGCTTACGCAAGAACATGACAACATACAATTACACACATCTAATAATTTAAGAACTTAATAAGCTTCCCTAGCAATATCTCAGCAGAATACTCAATGGAATTTGCTATTATCCCTACACAAAAATAACAAAAAAAACTAGTAAAAGAAAACAAAAAAACAAAACAAAAAAAAACAAAACAAACAAACAAACAAACAAAAAAAACACTTGCATGTTGGAGCAGCCTCTTACGAAAGAGAGTGTTGAGGTTTCCAGTCAGTAGCAATAACAACTCAGTAGAAATGGCACAGAAGAGGAAACAAATCTTCACCATAATTTACGGTCTACTAGAACACATCTAGTATTATTTATCAAATTTCAATATAGTAAACAATTGCTATGCTTGTTTGATTGCTCCAAAATGTGCTTTTACTGTCACTGAGCTCTTATCTACTTCAAGGGCTTTTAGTGAAATAGGTATGATTACTTAAAGGTTAATCTGTTCTGCAAAACAACAGACCAAGAAGAACATATTAAATTATGGCCTTTCTTAATGCTAACTTTTAGAAACATATAGGAGGCACGATTCCTAAAAAAGAAAGGAGTTCCTCTAGTCATCAAAAAGGGAAGAATTCAGCCAAGTATTTTCACTAGAATTTTTTCACTACGTTCTTTCTTATTTAATACATATTTGTATAACACCCTGAATCTGCTGTGTATGAACATACAGAGACTCTTCACTTGCAAATCTTGACTTTTTAGTATATTAGGACAAAAAGTGCTTCCATTACATTCTCAAAATTTTGCATCACTATTTTTGCCCCATTTCCCCCTCTCTAATCCTGTTCAAAAGTTTTAAAGTTTCTTAATATTTCTAATTGCTGTAGGTCAAGTTTCTCATTCTGTTTTCATTTCTTGATTGTAGGAAATTAAGAGAAAAATATGCAAGGACAAGATTATATTCTTCTGACGGTAGACAGGCAATATCACAGAAGCACAAAAGTAGAACATAAAGAGGATCACATAACATGGGAAGAGCAAACACTTAAACAGAAAAGAAGGAAAAGGCAAACAAAGAATCAAGCATAAAAGAAGAATAATGAGAAACTCAAAGTGCAAGCAAAAACTTTCAAATATGCTTTGAACTGTATTTCCATTATTAGACATCACAGCACTGCCTGACATTACACTTGCCCAGTAACACCAAAGACTCCAATTTTCTGTAACGTTTTAATTAAAATGTTTAGAATTCTGTCAATGTTTTCAAGTTGATTTGTGAATAGAAAGGAGAAGCTGAAGGAATGATACAAGAAGACTCTGGATGAAAGAGGTTATAAAGAGGGTAGTAAATATAATGCAGGACAAGAAACACTGTTAAGAAAAGAAAATAGATAAATACGTATGGGACAGGAAAAAAACACATAATACGCAGAAGAAAAAGGAACAAGAGAATCAACTCCTGTTTTTAAACAGAGAAGTTAAGACTGACAGCTCTGCTGTTAAACAAGTGCTTATTCTTTAGAACTCCAGCATTTGTGAACATGCAGCTTTGCAGATAAAATAGCTTTCTCTTTCCTCATTCCAGACAGAATGCATGGAGCAATGTGGATATAAAATACAACTTCCCTCTGCATTTCCAGATCATTTTCAACTTCCATTTCCTTAGAGGGAAAAAAAAAAAAAAAGAACTCTTCTACTTCAGGTAGAATATAAAATACCTTTGTGGCAAATAGGATTGAAAACTCTACACTTTCCAATTACACATCAACAAGTCCTTCCAATTCATTCTACACAAATACACCTAAGATGTATACAAGAATGGTTTCCAAATACTTCACTTCATTGCTCCTACCTGAGACCTTGCCAGCTGATGAGGCAAAGCTGCAATCTGTCTGTAGATCCCCGTCACTTTCAGAGACAGATAAAAAATGAAGCAGGCTAGGTCTCTCTGGTTCACTATCCATATCTGTACTGCTATCACATACCTGTTTTTTGTAAATAAGACATAGTATTATCTACTGTTAGTTAGTGTTTTAATCTGAATAAGACAAATAAAGCATAACAGATACAAGATCTAGTAAATGAAGTTGAAACCCTGGCTATTCACGTATTCACTTGCTCTATGAATCACCAGTATGTAAAGAAAATAAATATTTTCTCTGTGATTCTGTTACATTTTAATCTTCTACAATGACCAGAAAGGAGGCTATTCATAGAAGCAAAGTTTAATGAAATAAGTAACTTCAGGAGACTGGGCATATGGTATCCCATTTAGAAGACATTCTCACTGAAGCGAGATTAATTCAAGTTAGGTATGCATCTTAAAGAAAGCTTTTTGTTGTTATTCTTTAGAAGAGATATCCAACATCTCATAGGATCTGAGCTTTTACTTACTGATAATGCCTTGATAGTTTCACCAGCTGGTCTGTTGCAATATGCCTGTTGGCTCTTCTGAAGGTAACGCCTCCAAAAATTGCACAGAACTTCATCCTGGTAAATACAAATGGACAACGATTAGTGCGAAGCTTAAAAACCATTAATTTCTGAGAAAACAGAACATAACTGCTAACTCGGGGACCTAAATAATATTCCAGCTCTGATTTCATTACCACCAGTTTTTAATTCATGTTTTATAACTATGAGAAAAACTGAGTTTGTTTACATGCACTCCGTTTTTCTTTTAAAAGAGAGGGATTTGATTTACTTGAAAAATTACAGTAACTTTAAATAACACCCCTGCTGCACTCAGTGCGCACAACTCACAGTTTGTAGAATTCACACCGATCTCTACATACCTTCATTTGTGGGCACACTCCTAATGCTTCCAAAGCTTCAGCTTGTTGCTTTAGTACCAGCTGAAAGCCTTCACAAACATACCATTCCCAGCCTTCATCTATTAAAAAAAAAAAAAAAAAAAAGTGTTTTTTTTTAAATCTTATGCAATGTATTTCCACTTAATATTCTGTTATCTTGTAGCAGGACAGAGACATATCTCTATTAAATAACTTCAGATCTGAGAGCAAAGACCATTACACTGAATATTCCATTAACTTCCACTTATTCACAGGCTTAAGAAAGAAGAAATACTACTGTACAGGTGTTGTTCTAACCAGATTTCCAAATGCCAATATATGTCACTGTCATTTCTAACTCAGCATTTGTAAACAAGTACAGGGTTGCCTAGTGACCAGTTTTAAAGTAGAACCTGGTGCTAAAAAAATGAAATGTCCTTTCTTCCCCATCTTGAGCACGGGAAACTGGAACACATTATGTTGCAGTACCTCATCAGGCAGAAATAAATACAAAAAAATATCGCCATGTTCTTCACCACTGTCTCTCATGGAATCATACAAGTTTAAATGAAAGAAAGTTTCTCACGCATTCAGAGCTCCTATCATACCTCAGCATAAGATGAATTTCATAAGGAGAGAGCGTGCTCCAATCTACTCACTATTTCCTGAGACAGCATTACATCTACTTTCCATCATACCTCTCCATATTTACAAGTCCCTTCCACAGGCTTTTGGTCTTAAAAATTGTCTCTGTAGTTCCCTAATCCCTTTGCATTCAATTCTGCACCTTTTATTCATTGTTTTTCCTTCCAATCACACCTTGCATCTCATTATCTTAAACGTTATCTGCCCCAAGTTTCTCCCCTGCATTAAGGATGCTGGTTTTACCTGTTAACCGCAGATACAGCTTAACTCTACACATCTATGAAAATAAACTGTCATAGTCTCGTGTAACTGCACTTGCAAAAGGGACTGTATGAAGCTAAGAAGCATGGGAGATTGCTAATGACAAGCCCAAGATGAGAAGTAAAAAGCATGAAGTCTCCGCTCTGACTTTCAGAGCAATACGGGAGAAAGGCAGGTGGAGGTGTTAAGGCTGTTCCCTTCTTCACTCCTCCCTTCCACTTTCCACAATTGTCCTTTTCAAAGGAATGTAGTCTTCTCCTGCCACTGCAGTACAGCAAAGATAGGTCAGCCTATCAGAGATAAAGATAACTCCATGCTTCATGTAGCACTGTAATGCATTTTTGCTCTTTGAAAGTGGCCACAACAGCAAAACAACTTTCCAGCCACCAGAGTACACACACACAGCTCCAGAAGCAACCCTACTATAACATGCACAGCATATCACCATATTATATATGGCTACTGCTCTTTTGAATCATGAACTTAAGTGCAGAGTGACTCTGGATGAAAGATGTACCACTGAGCTACCTCAGACTAGCTACTCTAACTGCACAAAATCCTATCCACATAGGTCTCTGTGCAGGTTACAGGGCCAAGTGCCCACAGTGCAAGCCAGGCACAGATTTTGAGAGCGGGACCATTGCGACACTTCCCTTACAGACACAGACAACTCTTTTGTGACAGTCATCACAAGGAAAGAACAAAGGGATCGCCACATCTGAATGAACACCATGAGTATCTTCAGTGAGCAGCGGCCTGCACGGATCCAAGTGGCAGAAACACCAAGCCCAACACACAACATCCAGCAATTTTACGGACACCACCTGTGCCTCTGGCACTCACTGAGGCTGGGGCTGCTGAAGGCTCTGGCAGTGTCTGGGGATGTATTACGTTCCTGTTCCTGGTCCTTTCTAGCTATCTGCTTTCAGCCACTGTTGAAGACAATGGACTCAGTGGATCAGTGCATCCACTGTCACACAGAACACAGAGTTTTGTGTACATACCAGTTTTTTTCTCACTTCTAGAGCCTTTGGAGATTGTCTGGATTCTTGCATTAGGAATAACATCAGTGCTTACAACTTCTCGAGTTCTCTGCAAAAGAGTAACACAAATTAGCAAGGAAAATGCCAGGCCTAACTTGCATCAATTGCTCCATCATAAAATGCAAGGGAACAACTTGTTCTATTTTCTTAACTTAAAGCAGACAAAATATTTCATTCAGAATTAGCAAAAAAAGATTATTGCTGTCCTGGACATACAGGTGTCATGTGTCAGGGTGTCACAGCAGTGCTGCACTGCAGCACAGCGGTAGCCAGGCAGTGCTGTTAGGGCACACAGGTCACACCATCTAACATTTCTGTAACCTAAAACGAAGACATAACCAAAACAAAGCTGTTTGAAGGACAGCAGATTTGCTTTTTACCTCGATAACATTGTGGCAAGTTCTGCAATAAAATCTGCCTCCATCAGTGATACCCCAATTCACTTCTGAACACTGTGCGCAGCGCTCATTAAAATCTCCCTGAAAAGAAAAAACAAATGGTTTCACATGCTTAAGTACAGCAGATAACCCCACTACAAGGCTACCGCACAGCTTTTGGGATTAGCTACAGAAAATACACATCCTTGAGGTGAGTTGATGCAGACAACAGGTAGTGGCAGTGTTTGCTATGAGCCCATCCTGAACAACTAACGTGTGTAGCTGGCAAGCACCAGCTCCTGTGCACGTGAACTTCAGTGTAACGGGAAGTTAGTAACTAAGTCAGTACCCTAGTGATTCACACCTAGGGTGCAGGGCATGATAGAGAAAACAATGAAAAAACACCCATCAGAAATAGGAAGGGGAATAGAATCTGGGAGGTGGAAGTGACAATGAATCTCCAGAATAGTGCAGAAAAACGTGGAAGAAGCCTGCACAATGCAGGGAGAGCCATGCCCAGGAGAAAGGGGGACTGGGCGGGGAAATCCGAGGGCGAAGGAGAGAAGAGAGAAACGCACAGAAAAAGCAGGAAAAGGAACGCTGCTATAGCCCCACGCGCGGGCCGGGCAGCTCCACGCACAGGCCGGGCCGTAGCCCCGCCACCGGGCCGGGAGCGCTGCCAGGGCCTCACCCGCCCCAGCGCCGGAGCCCCGAGCGCCGTCGGCCGCCCGCAGCCCGCCCCCCGCCCGCAGCCACCGAACGCCCCGCGGGGCAGCGCCGCCCACGCGGCCGCGTTCCGGCCCAGCGAAACCGGCCGCTCCCGGAGCCTCCTGCCCCGCACCGCGTCCTCCTCGTCCATGCCGCTGATCGCCGGGCAGCCGCTCCGTGGGGCCCACCATGGCAACCGCACCGAGCGCCCGCGCTGCCGACCGGCCCGGAAACGGCAGCCCTGGCGCTTGCGTTCCGGCCCTGCTCGGCGGCCTCGGGCGGTCTCTCGGGGGCTGCGGTCCCCACTGCCCGTCAGTGCTGTCACCGGTTGGGCCCCTCATCTCCGGCCGTGCCGGGCGTCCCGGCCCCACGTGCCCCCGCCGCGGGGAGCTCGAAGGCTCCGGCACGGCCTCGGCGCCCCGCGCTTCTTTGGGGGGTGATGGGAACCACGTGGCTTGGGGAAGGCTCACTGCCGTGCTGGGGGAGCACGCGGCCCCCGAGGGGAGGGCGGGCCATAGGGCTTCTTCACTGTGGGGGCGTGGGGGCTTCAGAATCACAGATCGCTAAGGTTGGAAAAGACCACTAAGATCGTCTAGTCAATGTGGCATCCCTCGGTGCCACATCGCCACATGCAGGAGCACCTCCATGGATGGTGACTCCGCCACCTCCCTGGGCAGCCTGTACCAATGCATCACCACTCTTTCTGACAATAAATGTTTCCTAATACCCAGCCTCACTTCTGAGAGAACATGTGGAGCTTCACAAAGGGGACATGGGTGTTTTATTCTGGGGGAGACATGGGAGCTTCACTGAGGGGCCGTGGAGGCTTCACCTCTGAAGGGATGGTGCACTTCCCCAGTGCAGTGCCCTGGGGACCAGAGGGGATGTGTGCCCCTCCACCACCATATCTCTTTGCTGAGCATCCTCAGATCGCTCTGGCCATGCCCATGCCTCACCTGACACCCTGCCAAAGCTGTTTGGGGGGTAGTATTGCTGCCTTCACAAAAGGAGAGCAGAACTCATTTAACTATGTAAAGCACGAATGAGGGAAACTATGATCTGAAATTCGCTTTCAGTTAAAAAAGAAAACACCAAACCTCCAGATCTTGATGTAGGTCTCTAATTTCTGCTACACTAATAATGATGTCTAAACACTGAGATCTGTTATTGCAATGAATTTGCCCACAGAATTGGAGAACAGGTTTAAGTTTAGGCCCCTTAAAAAAAAAAAAAAAATAGTCCACAGAGTGAAAGCATGGGAAAAAATTAAAGCTAAAATATACATGGAAAGAGGTGAGGCTCCCTTGACAGCTGTGGTTACATTGATGTTGGAGGATATGTACAGAGCTGGAGGGGAACTGTTCATGTTCATGAAAAAAAGTTATTACTCATACCAACTGTGATCTTTTTTTCAGTGTGGGATGAACATTTGTAACACCCATTAGAGAGAATTATGCATATAATTCCTGACATGGTAAAAAGGTGATTGTCAGCCTCACAGAAATGCGGCTAATACTCTGATGAAACAGATCCTACTTGTTATATTAATTTCCATATTTTTTGGTTGCAAAAATACAGTTCTGGGAAAGCAAGACCATTCCGTGTGATGAAGTTTGATCTTTGAGTTTCTAAGATGAAATACTATCTTGAAAAAAATCAGAGCAGCTCTGTATATGGTAAACCAGGAAGAGCTGTATCCTGGTGAGAAGATGCAGCCTTGCTCCTGCTAGGAGCTGGGCTTGGGTTTGGCATCACCCTGTGAGCAGGCCGCTCCATGGATTTAACTCAGCTGAAGAACTCGCTTAAATTAAGCATGGAATGACTGCTTTGATGAGGCAGGGCCTCAGTGGTCGGACTTCTGCTTTCTAATTACACCTAGGCAAAACAAGGTCGAAGGAAGCATAGTCACAGAACTCTGCTAATTCGTCAAAACCAGAACACTTCATTTTCAATGGTAGCAGCTGAAGAGAAGGAACAAAAGAAGTTTGAGGGACTGCATGGGGACCAATATTAGTGTAATTCTGAGCATACTAGTGTGACAGGACAACAAAGTTTCTGAGTGGGCAGGCACTGGTTCTGTGCTTTTGGACAAGCTACTCAGCTTTTCTGTGCTGCGTTTTCCATGCAGGTGAGGTAAAGATATGAAAAGCTACCAAACTTCAGACAAAAAGTTTTACATAGACTAGAGTTGATGGTTCTAGTCATGTATTCAGGCTTCATATGAACGCAAAGGTTCCATTAGTATTTCTTAAGACCATCAACTAACTAGTGCAGACTAGTAATCTGGTAGCAAAAATTCAAAGCGTAATAGGGGTAGCAAGTCTTATATCTATTTCTTAAATTTTTTTTTTTTTTTGAGATGACATGCTTAAAACCGGTTTTTCAGCATGTAAAATTATGTGTAACCTTTGTCCCTAATTACAAGTTACCCAAGCATACAGATAGGCATATGATAATTTCAAAGCCAGGAGACAGACTGTCTTCCTGCTTCAGCTCACTTTTCTAATTAAGATCATTATGCATAGTAGTCAGATTGATTCAAGGCTTAGATAAATAATATGTCCTGTTGTTTCCATTGAATTGAATTTTTAATGAACTGTGTTCCACTGCTGATACCACATTTCTGGCTCTCGAGTGCAGACTTTCTGTATGTGAAAGCACAAAAACTACATCTTGAACTGAAAGACATGTCCTTTGGCCTATCCTTCAGGATATTGCTTATGAAATTTTATTGGCTCCGGGGTAAGAACTTCCACATCAGAGATTCTCCCAAGAGTCCTGTATAGACTTTACTCATTGTCAGACACCTTCTACAAAGAGCTGGAACACAAAGACAACCTCAGCTGCTCTAAAGATTGTAAAGATTAACACCAAGCACATCTACCAGATTCCAGTTTACAGCAGTTATACATTGTTATTAGCACCGACAGTTTGATTTTTGTACCTTCAAAAAATAAAACAGACAGAAAACATACGGAAATCATGAAAACAAGACAGAGGTGCTTTTATCTGAGCCATATGGTCTAACCAGTCTCTAAAAGTGATCACAGTATAGAAAGGGTCAAGGGGAAAAAACTGTGCCAAGCAGAAGTGCAGCGGGGACAAAGCTGTGGGGAGAGCAATTGTGCAAGAAGCAAACACAGGAATGGACAAAGGTGGGAACACTGATGGAGCATAGGGGTTGCAGGCAGCCTGGCAGGGAGGATAACCAGGGAGGGGATTGAGCTGAGTGGAGCTTTGAAGGAAGCGACAAGAAGAATGAATTTAACATTACTGCTTGGGCACACCCAGAATTGCCTTGTGATATTTAGTGTTTGTGGTATAGCTTCAGCTTTCAAATGTTTTTTAAATGTGTTTCTAGCCCTGATGTGGAAGGCCTGAAAATGTGACCCAAACAACAGAAAGTATGTAACATTTTTTTTTCAGAGAGTACTCAGGCTTTCTTGTGCTGTGCTTGGAATGTGAGCAGCATGAAGTTGAATTTTTGACTGGTGAAAGCAGCAATACTACTAACATAAGTGAAGGCAGACATATCCAGTCATGCGCTGAGTATGGAGTTCTACCTACTCAGATGTACTGCAGCCCAGCCTGTCTCAAAGGGTTACTTTGTAGGGCCATAGGTTTGCTCCAGCTTTATATGTGACCCCACACCAAGGAGAGCTGATGTTCATCTGTGATCATCAAACAATCTGCATTGGAGATGTACACCTTAGGGAAGGGCCTCATGTTCGGATGAGCTGATCTAAGGAGCAAAGCCCTTCAGGTTCAGCCTCCTCATGTGATCGAAGCCATGCTAAATTGTGGTCAGCTGTGAAGTTAGCTGTGTGGTCTGCCCTGGGAATTCCAGAGTCCTGGCTGGAAGGGAATAAAGACCTCATTGTGGGTCTCAGCCTTCAAAGGCAGGTTCTCTTCCCTGAGAAGCACCAACCTGCCTTCTTTCTGAACATACAAGCAGAGATTTCATCCCCCCAAGTACTTGGTGACTATGTTCATCTCATTCTACAGAGCAACGGAGCAGGGATAGGTCACTTCTAGGAAAGTGATCTTAGCAGCCAGAAAGGAACAGAGCAGGCAGTGAGTGTTTGAATGTTCCATTGCACATTGCAGGCATGTACAATGCCTTTGTTTTCTCCTTTTTCAGATTTTGTTAAACAGCTAACATGAAACATTCCCGCAAGTTATAATACATGTAACTGTATTAGAATTTGCATTGTTTCCAGCTTTACTGAAAGAAGAATATGCAACATGCTAAAGGAAATCTTGCTTTCCACTGTATCACTGTGCACCCGTAGAGCCCTGACAATTGTTCACAGATGCAGTTCATCTACAAACACAGTGGCAATTTCAAAGTAATCGAGAGCCACCTTGTGGAGCTGGGACTCACAAAGGGGCTCTGAATAACACTGTTGGAAACAGCTGCTCGCGGTGAGGAATCCAAACCCAGCAGGATGCTGGAGGCTGCTAATCAAGTAAGCATGCACAACTGCACATATGCAATAAATGCGCATTGCATCACACCTCTCCTCTGCTGATTAACGCTGGACAGCAAAGAAATGCACGTGACCAGTGGGAAGCAGGAATGTAAGAGATGGAGAAGTGCAGAAAGCAGCAGAACCAGGGAAGCAAATTAATGTGTCTATTATATTCTGCAAAGCCATAGTGGGGTTGGGAGTTTTTTTTTTATGTTGTTAGTGGGGCATACTTCACCATGTCATTAATTCAGTCCTCAAAAGTGCTGATAAGTTTTCTCTATCATTCTCTATAGATATCTGTTGCGTGCGTATTTTCTCCAGCATTCAGCTGTTAACATCAAAAATTATGACTGTCTGGGCTCAAAACCTACCACGTACAACATAATGTATAGCAAAGATGGAATCACTGGTGGACATAATCCATAACTAGAAAAAATCACTGGTATTGTTCCTGCAGAGAAATAATAAGCAGTCTTGGCACAGGGTTTGCATTAGGGCCTGTGAAGCATTTCTTTTACCTTTTCTCTTCCATCTTTTACAGAATAGAATCACCAAGGTTGGAAAAGACCTCTAAGATCATGCAGTCCAACCGTCCACCTATCACTGATATTCTCCACTAAACCGTGTTCCTCAGTGCAACATCTAAGTGTTTCTCCTACACCTCCACGGTTGGTGACTCCCACAGCTCCCTGGGCATCCCGTTCCAGCTCCTGACCACTCTTTCGGAGAAGAAATTTTTTCTAGTATCCAACCTGATGCAACAGAAACTTTATCATCGGCACATAATGTCATGAGATGACGTCTTAAGTGCAAATTTAAAAAAAATCTTACTAAATATCTAGAGAAAATCAGACAAAAAAGAAGGAACTATGATGCTCAAGTCATTCTCCAGGTGCCAGAGAAGCCACTGCTGAGGTAAGTGGGAGTGATGGTGATCAGCTAGTGATCAGCCTGGTTACTCAGTCACGACACAGCAGAGTTTCAGAGCAAGACCTGCATACTAAGCAGACTGACATGCTTTTACCCATCTTCCAGTGATTTATGTTTCAGCTCCAGAAGATTTTTTAATTAGTTACACACTAGTGGAGCTCCAAGTTAAATTACATTTCAGAAGAGATACCACATTCAAAGTCGTTGTTAACCAAACAATCATTAATATTCCACAACATGCTACAAAGCCAACAGCATGAGAAAGCTACCTGAGAAGTCATTCTTCTCGGGCCTAGCCTTAGCAGACAAGCCCAACACAATCTCTGTGATTAACAGAGTTTAGTTTTCCTTCTTTTTCAAGCATTGTTTTGCCAAACAGAAGGTATCTTTTGGTATCCTTAATGGTCACTTCAGACTAGTTTAAATTTAATCATATAAGATGTTATGTGGTAGCATGAGAAAATTTGTAAAAAAACACTGATCGAAGCTATGGCAAGGACCCAACAGCTTGTATTCTGGTTTGAAAAAGTAGAAATCTCAAAAAAGACCTGCACCTTTTCCTATGATACTTCATTCCATTGTGCTTCCAAGAGGCCAACATGCATGGACCCACAAAGCACTGGGAGCAGGTTTTCAGTGTTTGTCCAAAACAACATGATACTTAATTCTACATTAGAATACACTGAGGTGAAGGACAGCCAAATCTAGAAGAAACAGAAGCCAGCAGAATACAAACTCCTGTTTTCAGAATGCTCCCAAGCTTTGGACTCAAATCTGGACTTCCCAAGCTTCCTCTGCCAAAAAGAAAACACAGCAGAGTTCATGAGAATCCAGAAGAACTGGTAGGATCACCTTCCCCTCGATGCAGCACTCTTCAATGCTGACAAGCCTGTTCAAGGTGACAAAGGTTTGGTAGATGTCCTTCTGACCTACACGTGGTCCTGGAAAAGTAAATGTACCTTAAAACTAAAAAAAAAAAAAAAAAAAAAAACCACAAAGCTCTGTCAATTTTCTATTCCTCACCTTTATATGCAGCCTTTATAAGATTTTTTACTGTATGTGCTTATGCAGGGTTGCAGAGTTTAAAATGAGAATGTAAAAGTACATAGTTTTTGCTCTAACTACAAAAAAAAAAACCAACACTGAAAAATTCAATAAAGTTTCTAGGAACCCATGAAGTTAATGGATGATTTTTTAAAGAGAAGAGCTATAAAAAGCAGTTATGACGGCTATTATTACAAAAATGAAAACATAATAAAATAGAGGCATAGTTTTGCTTTGGCTTATGATCTCATTCCCCCAATGGCTTTTGCTCTTCTTTTCTCACCATCTGTTTTTTCTGTCCTTTCTGAAGAAAGAAAAGATCACCATTGCTATTCATAGCTTGATTAAGCCTGTAAATTGCAGTGTACCATGGGACACAGACAGCTTCACACCAGCCTGGGGAGAGCTTGTGACTATATTACGCTTCAGCAAGGTTCAGTGGTGTCTTGAGCTCATCTGCACACTGGGGTATTTGTGGTGGGGATGGTTATTAAATTCATTATGGCAAGGGGACAGAGCCGTGATGGTTCCTCTTTCCCTTACCCCTGCACAATATTCTTAAACCTGTAGGTAGCAGGGAAAAGCTTTGCACCTGCAGTGCAAATCTTTGGTTCAGGTGTCAATTCTACAAGCACAGCAGACGTGCAGAAAGGCTCTGACCAGGGCTGAGATGTAACTGAGACTCCGTGAGGATTCGTTTTAGTACAGTGAAATCAAGCCCAGTCCTGTTTCATTGGTATGGCTCCGGCTTTGGGGAACACATTTTGCAGTGACAAAGGGATTGAGCATTATAATCAGAAGAAAAACACCGAAACGAATTTTTAAGTGATTCTGTGCAATAAGGATGACAAGAGGAGAATTAGGGATGAGTCACACTTTTTTTCGGTTTATTGATACACTTCATCTTAAGACTCTATTTTTAACAGCACTATCTCTAGCTGAGAACAATGATTTAACTGTGATTGAAAATTGTCCACCTGGTGGTCTTTTAAAGCCATTGAAAGTATTCATTGTGATCTTCTGCTAGTTGTTTTCCTGGTTTTAAATATAAAACTATTTGGTTGTTCATTAAAGTATAAACTTTAAGATCCCATACAGAACCCTTTAGGGACAGTGGAAAATTTTTCACTCATTTCAGAGGATTTTGCATCATGCCCCTGGCCACTGACTTGGGCTGGGCGTGTGTGTGTATACTCTAGCAATTATCAGAGATGAATGTATTTAGCCTTAGCTCACCCTTGTGAAACTGAAGCATCCTTGTCACCACTCACAGGTGGATCTGTAGATCCATGTACCACGAGTTCCCTTAGTCAGATCAGTGCGTAATCCCACAGCACATCCTTCTGGAGTGATAGCTTACTATTGCATCAAGGATTTTTTTCCCTGTTCTCTTTGTTGTTTATTCATTTTTCTCTCCTTCTTTACTCCTGGTTCATTAAAAATTTCTAAGTAATGGATTTTCTTAATGTCTCAATTTCTTGTGTTGTTCACTGGAACAGGTTGCCCAAGGAGATTGTGGATGCCCTGTCCCTGGAGGCATTCAAGGCAAGGCTGGATGTGGCTCTGGGCAGCCCGGTCTAGTGGTTGGCAATCTTGTGCTCAGCAGGGGAGTTGAAACTAGATGATCATTATGGTCCTTTTCAACCCAGACCATTCTATGATTCTGATTCTATGATTCTGCACACGGGTTAACGGAAAACATTTCATGTTGGCTACAGAGGCTTATAAATGGTGAGTTCCATGGCATATGGAGACCTCCTGGGATCCTACCCTCATCGTGAGGAAAAGCCAGCACGTACCTGTGTAACAGAGTCACCTCCATGCAGCAGTCTGGTCACACTCTGAAGGTTCTGAGGGAAATCGTGTGGCCTCACAGACTAAGAGCTTGGGGCTTGATTTCACCTAGGGATTTTTGTTTGGTTTGGTTTGGTTTTTTGATGGTAGCTGAATAGATGCATATTTTCTCATGTGAAAATTATGTATGGTAAAAATGTCACATGCCCAAATTCCTGGTTCCTTCCCAATACTTATTCCATTTTTCTCATTTTAGCCATGCAAGTAAGATGCTACAAGCTAATTCAAGAGTATATTCAAGTTAGTGAAGGGATAATTTAATTAATCCTAAAGATTGTAAAATCCTAATGTACTCTAAGTGTACTTCACAATTGTCGGAAAGGAAGAAAAGGGAGCTCTTACATTCAGGCTAGGAATCTTGTTTTCATCTTATCCATGTCTGTATGACAAGGGCAAGCAATCTCAGACAAAGGCGTAAACAGCATCCACCCATCCCCAGCATTGCTCACACCATTTAGGCAATTTACAACAGTAAACAAAGATAAGGGATCTGCACAGAAGCAGCTTTAGGTGACCACAAATGGATACCGCTGTTTAATTCTGCCCTCTCTCACCTAAACAAGTTTGTTTTCTCAGCACTGTTTATTTGTACTAGGGAGTGCTAGGAAGAAAATTCCATCCTCCTCCAGATTACCTGCTTCAATGTTGTGAAAATTCAGTATTTCCCCAGCCTAAGAATATATTCCTCCTACAGACACACTGTATTTTGTGGTCTTGCCTACATTTAGTTGATGGGTTGTTTTTTTCATTGTAGCTCATAGCATTTTACTGGGACTGGAGCTGGTCTCCAAAGTGAGAGAAGCCCTACAAAGTTCAACTCAGATGAGCAAACCCATCTGATCAGCATTTCCGTCTCAGGAGGTGGAGAAGCGGGGAGAGAAGATAAGGCAGAGGTAGATATGTGAGGATTTGAATAAATGAGTTGGGCAGTGGTGGCAGGGGAATGGTTTTCCCTTTGTTATACATTTTCTGATACTAAAAAAAGGAAGCGATGACAGAAGCTTAAGGAGAACTCTTGTGTGATGTGTGTCTTTTCAAAATCCACAATGAAAAAATCTTCAAACTAAAATGTTGAAAAGGGCATACACTTCAACCTGTCAAAAAGTCAAACCTGCCCAACCAGTGAAGGTGAAACAAGGGAGCCCATGGCATTCTCCCCACTTTGAGGCTACACACAGACCCCGAGCAGGCAGAGGGGTGCACCTGGGGATGGATGTGGAGAGGAGGGCTGCTGCAAGTGCTGGGAATAGGAATGGGAAATGTATGTAGGATGAGAACTTCAGCATCAGAGACTACAGACAAGGAATTTTGGGGGTACCACAGTTCTGCCATACATACGTAGAGGGACAATAAGAAGTCTGAAATGCAAAGAGGCAGATCAAACACCACAGTTCCTTTTCCAAAGAAATGAGGCTGGTTTCCTGATGTTTAGGAGCTGGCACATGTGTTTGCAATTTTCAGGATGATAGTTCTTGGCATTTGGAATAGAACAGTTCACCTGGAAAGGACTTTCAAAGATGTCTGGTCCAATGACCTGCCATCCTTTGTGCTTTGGCAAGGTAGCAAGAAAGCATCTGTATTTGCTTCTCTTCTGCAGCCCCGTGCACCCCTGTGCCTGGCAAACAAAGGTCTGTGCACACAAGGTGAACATGTGAAACTGTTGAGGAATTAACATCTGAGGTGAAAATTACTTTCCACTCTTATTTACTCACAGATCAATGAGAAAAAAATAGTGTGCTGTTGATTAGTTAACTGGGTGATTTTTAAACTTGCAGGAAAGTTCTTTCAAGATTTAGTAATAAGGCATGTTAAAATAATCCATTTGCAAAGCCAGCCTAAAATAACTTTGAAACATAAGGTTGACAGCAACAGAAAATACTCCTATGTGACCCTTAGCTTTAAAAGAGTTAAGAAGGTGCTGGCAAAGACATAGATTACCTCTGCCCACACAGGAAAACATACCTGGCTGAGCAGCTCTGTAACTGCACACTGGGAAACAAAACAGTCTGGCTCAGAATTATCCTTGAGAAGGAAAAAGTGCACTCTGCTGGGCAGTAGAGAATCTCCAGCCTGGCAATCAGATCAGAGACCTACAGCTAGACCAAGGAGGTTGAACCCTGCAGTGTTGCATTTTCATCTCTCTTTGGACAAGGAGCAACCATTGAGGAAAAGCGTCGATCACACACAGACAAGTTATGGCTCTAGAAAGACATGGAAACTATGCTCCTGGGACTAGCACTCTCTGCCATCTGGGGAGATGGGCATGGAGGCTGTGTGTTGCCAGAGCTGCTCTGGAGCTGCTCCCTGGGTTTGCTGGGCACTTTCCAGACCAACACTGTTATGGACTCCCTGCTCCAAAGGCTTCATCATTTGGGAAGCTGAAGCAATATGTGAGGAGACGGGAGAAGCAAAATTAACTATTTATGTATATATGTATATTTAATAAGTAGTTGCAGTTCTTGCAGCTCTCAACCACAACTTCCTGAGAACATCTTGCATTAAGAAGTAGTACTTAGACAAGATCAGAAGGGGCTGATGCACAGCTTAAATGTTCTCCTAGCCTAGCTCGTAAAAGTGTCATGAACATCCTTCATCCCACTATAATCAGAAAGTGCAAACTGTTTTTTCTTAGTCTTCATCTGAGGCAAAAAGATACAGAAAATAATGTATTCTTCCTTTTTTTTTTCCCACTGTCAATTCATGAATCATGACATCAATGTCAGCTGAATTCCAGGGGTTATAGATTTCATTCAGTCCTGGTTGATCATCCCTCGAAGAGAATCATCACCTTGGAGGTGAGATTCTGAGCCTGAAGGTCTCTGGAGATACAGTCACGTTGGTCAGTACCTGGTGATCTGGCAGGAATCTGCCATTGTTGATGCACACACACCCAACCAGTTTAACGTTTCTGTCCACACTGCCTGTCCTCTACTGCTTCTCTCCTGGTCACTTTTATCAGTAGCTTTTAAACCCTAAACACATAAAATGAAGCATCTGAAGGAGACACTCGTTTAACTCTGGATTTTCACTATGCAACCCTTTGGGAACAGCTGATGACACTTTGGGAAACTTCCTCTTGTCTCTTGTCCTCTTTTCCCCAGTGTTGCTGTATGGAGAAAGCATCCATGGCTATAGGAAATGGTGACAGCCATCAGTGTCCCATTGCTGGGGAAACCCTGATGGTATATGTGGACGGCAGGAGGCCGACAAGGCAGGGAGCCATTCTGGCCAGCTGCACGCGATATTGGGTGGATTTAGGATCTCAGTTGCATGACTCTGTCCAAATTCACTTGTACTGCCTTGCTGCTTGGGTTTCTGCAGTGGAGGCACCAAACCTTGATGTTGTGAACAGCACTCCCTCTCAGAAAGAGCACCCCAGTCCTCCCATTTCAACTTGCCAGGATCTTCTGTAATACAGCCAGGCTCCTAATTTCAGTTATTTGGATCATATTTGGGTTAGATGCCAAACGCAGGCAGTGTCATAAACATACATACATACTTCCATAGGAGTAAGCTGCTGAAATAATACACATTTTTGCAAACCACTAAAAATTTCCTTTATGTAGCCATATATTATTGTTTCTAAAGCACAGGTATGGATATGCACTGTACATTTTAAATCAAGAGGAGCTTCGACATCTCTGAAGAGCAAAGACTAGCTTTCTATGCCATAGCATCAGTCTGATTTCACTGCTGTGTTGCACAGATGCTCATCTCATTATGTCACCTTCTGTTTCACGCAGATTTCCTTCCAGTACAATTTATGCTTCTGCGAATGTATATGCTTTATTGCTAAATTACAAATAAGTCAACATGGCCAAAACCCACAAACAGTGCAAAGTCATTTTCAAGCTTTCAACATAGCCATGCTTTGCTGAGGCCATGCAGCTGCACACAGCAGCTTCAGCCTGGAATGGAGCTCCAAGGCTGGCTGCTGGCCATCGGCTGCTGCAGGGCTGGAAACACAGCCTGGGCTTTTGGGCTCTGTATAAATAACAGCCATGGGAAGCTTGGTGCTGACACTGCTGAAGCAAAAGGCTGAGATCGGAGGGCTTGCTTAAAAAAGAAAATGGAGAAAAAGAAGTAATTCAGAGAACTGGAAGCAGCACAGCAGTATCTGCGTGTGTGCATCTACTCCTGGTTTCACCCCATCCCTACAAGCAAAATAAGAAGCATACATCATTCTTTCCATACAGAAAAAAAGACCCAGCCCCAGGACTAATGGTGGTGGGAGAATCTATGACCGAAGCATTGCAGCACGATGTAGAAACACACGTCCTGCTAAAATATTGACAGGGCTGATACACAGCGGCTTCTAGAGTCACTGCTGCTTGTGAGCCCACTCCATCTCACATGGCTCCAGCCTGCGGGCAGGTTGTGGCTGCTGTACCACGGCTCCCAGCTTGCCTACTTGCCTGGTGGTGGGAAATGGGTGAGCAACAAGGGAAAGCCATGGAAAAGCCAAGAGGTGTGAGAGATGGCAGATGCCAGTTCACATTCCTTAATTGCTGCATGGACACAGGCTCGTGCTGGAACGGCCAAGGTACAGCATGTACACAGTGGAAGGCATCTTGTTTTGGGTCTGTACGCTCAGCCACTTCTCTACAGGAGTGGCAGACTTGTTTATTGCTGGAAGCTGAATTACTGGGATGGATGAATTAGGGCTGACATTCACTTCCTAATGAATCAAGCCCTAATTTCCTATCATCTATAACACTCCCTTTGAAATACCAGAGTTTTAAAAATGCTTTACTTCTTTCTGTAATGGCACAAAAGAAGCATCTTGGAGTACTTGGCATTTACTAGCAGTAACTGTACATTACCTGCAAATTTTCAAATGGATTGTATAGAGTTGCAATCAGACATTCAACTCAAAAATCTGACCATGTCTCTTTACTTCTACAAGCCCTATCTTAGCAGAGAGACATATCCCTCATTCACAATAATGCCTTATTCATGTCATCACCTTTTGGCAGTATATGCATTTGTGAACAGCTGTTTCCAAGGGTCATGCACAGGAAGAATAAGATTTCATCAAAAATCTCTGACAAACACCCTGAGAGCTCACTGAGAATTGCAGCCTCTGCCAGTGAACCAACCTGAGGCATTCGTTTCACAAAGACAGGGTCACATATCCCACTAGTTTTATGGGGGTTTTTTTGCTCTCTATGTTTTAATAAAAAATATTTAAAAATAAAATTTTATGTTATGTATATACATTAACTATAGTATATATTTTATGAGGGCCGCTCCAAAAGTAATGCCTCCTATTATGTGATGTTGGCCTGCGAATTCAGAGGCAGATGTTGGTGGGATGGCAGCAGAGGTGGAACCTTCCCACTATCCCATTACATGTTGTTGCCGTGTGACAGATGGCAGCAGAGGGGCACTCTGACAGAATGGTATCTAACATGGAAGCGTGTATAAAGCAAAGGTGTGTCACCGAATTCCTCTGTGCAGAAAAAATGACACCTGCTGACATCCATTGCCACTTGTGAACATTTATGGAGACAAAGCAGCGGGTGTGAGCACAGTGAGGCAGTGGGTGGTGCGTTTCAGCGGAGTTGACAGCGTCAGTGGGTCACCTCTGCTGTTGCAGATTGTTATGAGTGTGTTCATCACTGGCAAAAATGCAGAGCTAATGGTGGTGACTATGTAGAAAAATAGTGTTTAGTAGCTGAGAATTTGCTCTTAAACAGTGTTATTGTGCTCATTGTATCTGTTGTAGTTTCCGCAGAAATAAATAGAAGGCACTACTTTCAGAGTGACATTTGCAGCCGCGATTTCAGTTTTCAGTTTTTTGGTGTATGAATAGCTCAGGGGCCTACTGGCGTGAAGGTAGATATCTAAATCATTGATTAATGCACCATGAGTGGAAATGTAATCCCCTACTGTCATCTTAACTTTTTCTGTATTTGAATCCCAATATTGCCTTCACATCAGTGTCCCATTAAACATAACATTGATTTATTGGTATAGTGCTATGGAGGCTCACTGTAGATAATTTATCACACATTTTAAATGTGGTGTTGTATCTTCTGCTTCAGCACAGAGCTATAAGCATCCATTTCTGCAACTTAATTGGCTTCCCAGAGTTCTCATCAGTCCAGGATTTCCACTTCTTCTTATTTCATTGTTTTGCTTTCAAAGTTTGGAAGTGTCAGGAGTTTTAATGCTTTCCAGCTTGCACACAGTTTTCCTGCTGCAGTCATCAAGGAGGGGCCACAGCACTTCTCCTAGGGCTTGGACAAATTCACTGACAGCAGGGATCTGGAGGACATATTTCCAACTGGTGCACAGAGAGATGAGCAAAGGCTGTTACTCTTGAATCTGGCCAGAGTTACAAAATGTTACTGCTGAGCAGATTTAATGGCCCCATTGTCAGCCCAGGAGCTCGATGCCATGCAGCTGCCGGCGGGCAGCAGGACACAGCATGCCCAGTATCCCATGGCTGGCCCTGGGGAGTGCTGTGGGAGTGTTTGGATGGCACAGCCCTGAAATCAATGCTTCACAGAATGATGGAATCACAGAAACATAGAATCACAGCATGGTTGGGTTGGAAGGGACCTCACAGCCCACCCACCTCAACCCCGTGCTGTTGCCCCCCACCAGCTCAGGCTGCCCAGGGCCCACCCAACCCAGCCTTGAGTGCCTCCAGGGATGGGGCACCCACAGCTCTCTGGGCAGCAGTGGCAGGGCCTAACCGCCCTCTGAGTGAAAAACTTCCTGGCCTTTCTGGCCAGCCCTTGTCTCCTGTGTGGATCTTTCTCCGCCAGCCATAACCAGACATGATACAACCTACGGAGCAGGGAACTGTGCTGCTTCAAAACGAGAGCTCTGAGAGGTGTAGCTGCACATTTATTTTGTAATTCTGAACATACAGCTTGTAAAACTGGCAGAGGAGCCCAGACAGAAAACTCTGTTCTGCTGGAACCAGTCTGGATTAACTCCAAACCAAGCGATAAAGCCAGGCTTGGAAAGGTGCTCTCTTCTCTTCTGCATGTCTTTGGGGATCTTTTCCTTTCTGGTCAACTTTCCCTGAACTTTCCCAGAATTGCCTTAAATGTGTTGTATGTATGACTGAAGGAACCACTTCAGTTTCAATAAATGTCATTCTCAAGGCTTTTTCTGGAATTTAGGTAGTTTATTTATTTCTTCAATGAACTGCTGCCTTTACCAACTGTTTGTCATCTCTCCCTCCCATATGAAATATATAAATACATTTCAGAGAAGGGACTCGTTTTATTTTTATTTTTGGCAACTGGTTGGAGACTGTTATTCCAGTAGCAACACAGAGCTGTGCTTGATGTGTTACAGCCTCTTCTAAGCACTGAGACTGCAGATGTAGAGATGTTGTTGGCTCAGCATACAGCATCACCACATATGGAAAGCATCAATGGCCACAAAATCTTCTTGATTTAGGAGGTGGGATTTGTTTCCTTTTTACTAAAGCTCTCCAATTTCCTGAGTGTCATACACTTGCTGCGATGAGCCCTGCTTTGCTTCTCACTGCAATGGAGGAATCCGTGGCAGGAGATTGAAACTGCTAGGTCAGTAGAAGGGTTTATCTGGTGGGATTGGCCAGGGCAAGTTGAGTGGTGCAGCATAAAGATACAGTTCCATTTACAGCTGGCGAATGTCTATCCCTTTCTCTGCTCTAGAGATTAATGCTTGAAATGACTAAAATTTTCCCTGGCTTTACACACTGCACAATCCTGATAATAGTACTGCATTAACATTATTTAGGACAAGTTTACATGTACAAATAATTGTTTAATTTCATTTTTGTCTTTAGCACGTTGGCTCGGTACCATGGACAAGAATACTTTTTCCTCCATGGATAATTCACAAACTCAGTGGCTCCCATCACTTTTTTGACCTTGAAGCTTCTGAACTTCTTGCCAAGAATTTGATTGGACAGCTCAAGAAATCTGCAAGATCCTATAATAAGAGATCTGTGCCAGAACCTGCAGCTTTTCACGGAATCACTGAGTGGTTGGGGTTAGATGGCCCTCTGGGTGCATCGGGCCCAGCCCTGCTCCAGCAGGGACACCCAGAGCAGGGTGCCCAGCACCACGTCCAGGGGCTTCTGGAGAGCTCCAAGGAGGAGACCTCACAGCTCTGGGCTGCCTGTGCTCCATCACCCACACGGCACAGAAGTGTTCCCGGGGCCCAGAGCAAACCTCCTGTGCTCCAGTTTGTGCCCATTGCCTCCTGTCCTGGCACTGGGCACCACTGATAGAGCCTGGCTCTGCTCTCTCTGTGCTCTCCTCTCAGGTATTTATGGGCATGGGATGGGATCCCCTAGAGCCTCCTCTTCCCCAGGCTGAGCAGTCCCAGCTCCCTTAGCACTTCCTCACAGGAGAATTGCATTCCAAAACACACTCCCCGACTTGAGGAGTGGAAGGGAAGGGGGATGAGGTCCAGCTCTGCCTGTCCCACTTGTTTTTTTCCACCTGAAGCATCATCTCCTGAGATGTGGAGGGTCTCCCATCTGGGGAAAGCAAGTCAAGGATTCCTGGTTACTTTTGGTGTCACTGGCTCTAGAGAGGTTTGTCAGAAGACTACCAGAGGCCTCAAAGTGGCTGCTGCACTTCTGCTGGGGTTTTCCTGTATGTAAAAGAGAAAGCTCTTCAAAAACTTCCCTTGAAATGTATAATATTAGGGAACCTAAGTATTTCCTAAGGAGACCGCTCTTCCTGCACTATGTAATATATTGGCTGTAGCTGACGTGAAAAGCCAAGACCCGCTGTCGAACCAAAGGTGTAAAGATCTGAGTTGCTCTGAGAATCAAACGGTCCTAAAAAAAGCTCTGCAAATCTTTAATAGTACGGCTACATCAACTACTAACATTCAGATTTCCTACAGAATATCTAATAAGAGTACTCTATAGATAAGTGCAGCGTATATATTTGTGTGCCATCAAATGCTGCAAGTTAGCTGAGATCATTGCCCCAGAAGCGTTGTTCTGCCTCTGTGCATGCATCAAGGTTAAAAGCTGCCATGCAAGGTGGCTGTTTGGGAAGCACAGCTATAAAAAACTCCTTGGATCTATGGAGGACAGTATGTTTAGTGCACGAAAATAAATGCTCATGTAAAACTGATTGGGGAAAAATTTAAATAGGATAATTACAGTTATAAATCTACTGGAACAGTGGGATGTGAAGAGCGTGGTTTGATTAGATGATTTGCAAGTTGATTAGTGATCCTTATCTTTCCCCCCAGTGTCTAATTGTCCCCGTTGGTCTCACCGGGCCTGATGAGTATGGCAGAATCCATCCCCTCATCACACGGTGTGCACACAGGTACTCACAGAGGAAACCCTATTGCCACAGCCAGAATTCATACTTCCCAGAGCGTTCCCTGCATGGCACACTCACCCTGCCAGGGGGTGTGCCCCACCTTTTCCTACAACCTGAACTCACCCCACAGCACCCAGTGAAAGCAGGGGCCCTGTTGCTTGGGGGAGAGGTTGGCGGCACCCCAACTTTGCATCCTCTTTCCCTTGGTTGATTGCTTCTCTCTGAGAAAGCTACATAGAGAGTGGATTCCTTCCATACTCTGGAGTAATTTCCACCCTGCCTGTCAACAGCAGCAAAGCCAATGGTCAGGGGAATGGCTGCTTCTGTACTTAGGCATGAAGACCTGCGCTGCATGCAGAGTGTGTGCTCACCTAAACAGGCAGATGGATAGCTCCCTATAGTCACTGCAGGCACAAGAAAATGCAGTGTTTCCTTTCAGTTTTCTGACCGAGCATGGGAGGTGCAAGCACCCCACCCAGGAGCCAGGTGATGCTGCTGAAGCACATTGTGTCTCCTAGCAACAGTCTGGGTGAGAAATGCAGCACTGCAGTGCACAGAGCAGAAAAAATAAACCAAAATCAAGAGGAGAAATAGCCTTTTGCTGGAATTTCATGTCAGCATCTTGCATTTTTTGCAAGCCATAAGCAGGACAATACCTCCAGAGATGACTCCCTGGGGCACCTGGGACACTATCTGCATTGTGTGTCCAAGTGTGGACTTCCAGCTGAGAGCAGCACCTCAGGCTTTGCCATCCAGCAATCCAGTGGGCTCACAGGTTGTACACACAGCCCTGAATGTTGCATCCTCTGGTGATGTAGCTGCAAGAGTCAGCAGAGCAGAGGCAGCTATTGCTGCTGTGAATCAGCACAGTGATGCCTGGTGAGCGTTGCTGTAGGAAGGCCTCTGCCCACAGCAGCACTTTGCTGTAGCTGAGCTCACCACACGCAGCAGTTTCAAAAGGCAGGCTGCAAAAGCATTCAAAGGCAGAGCTGAGACACCTTGTCCTTTCTGAAATAATTGAAACTTGAGGTGTCTGACTTTCATAGCTGTGCTTTCCTCCCACAAACTGCTTCAAGCAGAAGTCAGCGGCACCGCAGGACAAAATGGGGTGTGGAGCAGGGCTTTCATACCACGGACTTGAACTTAAGTTTAAGGTAAGTTTCTTACACAGGTCATTCTTCTCTGTTAAAATGGGAAGTCACGGTGCCCTCTTTCTCCCCACTCACTGCAAAGGAAGCCTAAGGTTGGAAACACCAGAACTGCCTTTTACGTCACCATAGCTCCCTGCCTTAAAGGGAAAGTATCTTCTCAGGCCTTTTGTCTATCAACAGATTAATTCCAAGCTCATAGAAAAGCCAATTTGTTTTATATACATGACCCTATCCTACAAGTCAGTGGTATCCTGGGCTCCATCAGAAGAGGGGTGGCCAGCAGGGACAGGGAGGTGATTTTCCCTCTCTACTCTGCCCTCTTGAGGCCCCATCTGGAGTACTGCGTCCAAGTGTGGGGCCCCCAGTACAAGAAAGACAGTGAGCTGTTGGAGAGGGTCCAGAGAAGGACCACAAAGATGATCAGAGGGCTGGAGCACCTCCCCTACGAAGACAGGCTGAGGGAGCTGGGCTTGTTCAGCCTGGGGAAGAGAAAACTGCGAGGAGATCTTATAGCGGCCTTCCAGTATTTAAAAGGGGATTATAAATAGGAGGGGAATTGAGTTTTTACAAGGGTAGACAGTGATAGAACAAGGGGGAATGGTTTTAAGCTGAAGAAGGGAACGTTTAGATTGGGTATCAGAGGGAAGTTCTTTACTATGAGAGTGGTGAGGTGCTGGAACAGGCTGCCCAGAGAGGTTGTGGATGCCCCGTCCCTGGAGGTGTTCAAGGCCAGGTTGGATGGGGCCCTGAGCAGCCTGGTCTAGTACCAGATCTGGAGGTTGGTGGCCCTGCCTGTGGCATGGGGTTTGGAACCTGATGGTCCTTGGGGTCCCTTCCACCCCAAGCCATTCTATGAAGTCCATCTTTTTCTTCTTCTCGAGGTCCTCAAAGTTTCTCAGGTTTTCTGAACTGTGTTCTAATTTTTCTGTCCTTATCAGTGATAAATGCCATTAATATGGGCATACTTTTATGTTAATCTCACTAACAAAAATAGTTGATTCCAAGATCAGCTCTCTAGTAGCTGCCAAAATTGCCTTTTTCTACACCATTATTTATCAGCCATTTCCATTTTAGCCAATTCTTCACCCGCCATGGATATATCCTCATATAATGAACAGTTTCCAAAGTGACATCATGTGAAATGTTTTAATGAAAACAAAATAAGAAAAAGTTAGGGGATTTTCCTTCTAAGAATCAATTAAGCTTATCAGAGAAAGATATTGGGTTAGTGTTATGTGACCTGCCTTTGGTCAGACTGTGCTAAGCGATGCTTTTTGCCTGCCTCTGCTGACAGTTGAAATCAAACCAATTGTGTGTAGCTAGATCAGAATTTTCACACTTTCTGAAATACAGAAACTACTCTTGTTCTTCTCCCATTGTGCGTTCCTGAGTTAATGCACCTACTACATGAACGACGTAGACTTGGCCAGTTCATGTTCTGGTTCTTTCAGGGTTTGGATAGAGATGAGGATGTCCTCTCTATCTGAAAAGCTCTTTGATACCTGTTTCTGCTTCAGATGCTCACTTGTTCCATGAGCCATGCTGTCTTTGCCCCACGTGTCATCGCACTTATTGAAAACTAAAGCAGAGATTTCATTTAGTTTTTGGCCCATGCCTAGGTTATCTTTAATCCTCACCCAATCTGCAGAGCAGCCTCAAATTCTTCTTTTTTTTCTTCTATTTATTTATATGGCTAAAGAACATTTTACAACGTGTTTTTAATTTCCTTTGCTAGGTCTAACACAGCTCAGCTTTTGGCAGTTCTCACTTTCTCCCCACACTTTCTGACCTGCAAGATGTAATTTTCCACGTTAATAAGCTCCTTTTTTTTCCATTCCAGGCCCAGTGCTTACTCCTCATATCCTTCTCAAGGTGGATTGTCATCAGCTAGGTCTGGAGTTCTTCTCTGTGAGCTTTTTCTCCTTTCTGAAATGCAAACTTGAAATACATTTTTATGTCTTTGACTTCAGGGATCTTCTCTACAGTCTAGTTCCCAGCCTCATCAGTTCTGCTGGATTTGATGTCTTGAAATTGAAAAAAGCCAAACATGAAAACCCAGAAGAACACACAGCACGGACGTGTTTATATTTCCATTCACTTTAATCAAAATCCACTATGATCTGCTTGATCAAGGCTCTATTTTCTGCAGCCACCTCTTCCCTAACACCCTCAGTATCTTTAAATTAGCACTACCTCCAGCCGGCTCAGTACATGTCTTGTTAGAAAATTCTGTCAGTGGTCCAGACCTAGTGACATCTGTGATCTTGCACCAATTGTACCCTCAGCTTTATTACTAATACTGTTTTTTTCTGACCTGTGTGTAGGAACAAGAGGTCTCTCATTGGTCCCACTGCCTGCCTAGCAATATTGCAGTGTGTCTTCATTCCAGAGCCTGTATTCTGGTTGGAGAGGCCATGCCACCAGGTGCCTGTCGACTCCTGTATACCCACACCAACACTTTTGGCTCCAGCACCCCACTGCAAAGACTCACATGGTGTCCATGCTGCAGGAACTCGACCTCATTGAGCTCCCAAGTGAGTACAGTAATTTCACTGCCTTGTGCTTGCCTAGTTGCCCATAGAATCATGGAAGCATTAAGAATAGAAAAGACCTCTAAGATCGTCTAGTTCAACCATCAACCCATCACCACCACGCCCACTAGTGCCATAGCCTTGTGTTTTCTCTTTGCTTTCCAGATTCCTCTCTTTGTTAGCTGTTTTTTCTTCTTCACCACTTCTTGCATTTTGCTTTCCCAACATTTAACCTGAGGCGAGGTAACTTGAGTCTTTTCCAATTTTAACTCCAGCAGTTTTGCACTCCGTATACAAATGCAGCTCAACCGCTGAAGACAATTTTCCCCCTGCAAAAGCTTTCCAGCAGCTGAATGTGCAGAAACCATCCTTCCTAGCTCTGCCTTTGAGCTATCTGTTGCCTTTGTTAGCTCAACGTGCTTTCTCCCTTTCCTTGATAGGAACGTGGAGACACTAACTACAGATCACTACAGCCCCGAGGCAGAACCATAGAATCACAGAGTGGTTGGGTTGGAAGGGACCTCACAGCCCACGCACCCAAACCCTGCCATGGGCTGTCTACCTCCCACCAGCTCAGACTGCCCAGGGTCCACCCAACCCAGCCTTGTGCACCTGTGGGGATGGGGCACTCACAGCTCTCTGGACAACAGTGCCAGGGCCTCACTGCCCTCTGCTTCATGCTTTGTGACTTCCCAGAAAACACTGCAGACTGATGGCTTTTCCTGCCTTCTCTCCTAGAATAAGGAGATCTTAAAGACTGTCTGCAAATAATTTTCAGCAGAGAAGTGAACAAACAAAAACAGGATTCAGAAAAAAAGACACAAGTTAAAACCAATCTCTAACTATTACCGTATTAATGTTTTCTTCTGCACTTCTGAAGCTCTGTACATGCAATCCCATGCCACTACTTTGCAGCAGCCCCAACTTGCTGCCTGATGTGCTGCGCCAGAGGAGCTGTTCCCTTGTTCGGTTGTTAGCGTGACACGCACTCCTAAACTGTTACAGGGATGAAACTTACACTTTTAATGTCTGCTTTAAATGCTATGTGCTTCATTAAATATAAATTCAGAAATGAGGAAGTTGCTCTAAGTTAGCATAAGTTGTCAAATATTTAAGATGATAGAATCAATACTCTCTGCCTTCCCAAGTTTCATATTAAACAATAAAAAATATTAAGTGAACAGTTTGTAGTACAGTTTCCTACACAATGCTTTCCAAGAGTCAGCATTTAATGCCTTCTTTGAGGCATGTGCATTGATTTAATATGTATGCTTTGCCTAAGAACATGAATAAGTCATTCCTTTTAATGTTCTCATTTGCATGTTTAATTTGTGTATGGGAGCCGGTGGAAACGCACTAAAAGGCTTATGCCACTTTATTCACTTTGTTCTGAAAATTGGTGCGTGCAGCACGGGCTGGAGAGCAATGGTCGGGGGCAGAGGGCTGATGGGAAAGGAGGTCATAATTTACTCACACTGTGCACCTACTGGACAAGTGGCCAAATCCATGGGGATTTCTATTTTCTAAGTCATCAGAATGGGATTTAAAACAGTGTCAACATTATCAGAAGCAGCTTCTGTACAAACATAAGTTAATTAAGTACATTTCTTGAGTTGCATAGCTCCTGGCCCTGCTGAAGGGATGGCTGTGCAGCTTCCATTGGAGTTAAGAGGCATGACAGCAGCCATGGAGGCAGAGCTTTGGTCAACATTTTGACTTCCAGTAACAAGATCGTGATGTTTTTTCCAGTTGTCTGGAAGTGCCTTTCTGCAGAACTTCAGGATTTCTTTAAAAAACAGTTGAAGCCTCAGAATTTCTGTAGCAATGTCTGCAGAACATTTCATAGCTGGTATTTCTGAACAAACCTACTACAGCAGCCTGTGTCAGGAGAAGGATATCACAGAACCACAGAATCGTTTGAGTCAGAAGGGATCCTTAAATGCCATTTAATCCAACTCCCCTGCAACAAACAGGGACACCCACAGCTCCACCAGGTGTTCAGAGCCCCTGGTTTATCTCTTTTCCTATTAGATTATAAAACAAGATTGGAAACCATAAGGAAGATCTGTGAATTTTTTGTCACACCAAGAGAAATCTGTGGATGTGCAGACTGCAGGAATAGGAAGGGGAGGGTTGCCGTTTTTCCTGTAGCAACATCCCAGGGATTTTTTTATTGCATTTTTATCAGGGAGCATCAGAGAGCTCTTACAAGTGATGTGACACTGCCTTGCATGGGTCCTCTAGAGCTGACTGCAGATCACTACATCTCCCAGACAGAACCGTAAAATCACAGGCTGGTTGAGTTGGAAGGGACCTCACAGCCCACCCACCCAATCCCTGCCATGGGCTGGCTGCCCCTCAGCAGCTCAGGCTGCCCAGGGCCCACCCAGCCCGGCCTTGAGCGCCTGCAAGGATGGACCACCACTGCCCTTCTCTGGTCAGCTGTGCCAGTGTATTTTCTCTACTACATTAAAGAGCATATTAAAATTTCCACACGACTTTGGAAGGATGTACAAAAGCTTGGTTTCTGTAGTTTTGTTGTTGATGATGTTCTGTTAGATTCCAGTTATTGGAAAGCAAAGGATGACCAACTGTACAACATCTAACTTGCTCTTCTTAAGAAAGCGAATGCTCCCACCATTCCCTCAGTTAAGCTAGCTTGCTAAAAAGAGAACTGCAAAAGTCCATCTCACTTGCCTTCTGCTGCCTCATAAATAAAAGTTCAGGGTGCAGAAGAACTCAGGCTGGATTTTGTCTTCTTTTTCCCCCCTCTCAAATGAACACACAGGAATAAAGGCACAAAACCAACAACGTTTTTACTGAAGACCAAGCTGTAAAATGTCACATAAAAAATGTGTTCCTGTAAAAAAGTTGTTCCTGTAAACCACAAAACACAAGGAATACAGTTCCATCTGAAATAGGAATGTTTGATGGAATTAGAATAGTAAAATATCATTAGAAAATTAACAGCAGATCACTGGTAAGAAGGACATGTATAGAATTGTGTATCACTCTAGGGGCAACTGCAAGATAAAGTAGGATTCGTTTTGCTTGTTATTAACTTCTTAAAGCAGAGCTGAGAAAGAAGGTTTGCTTTGGGTGGCAGCTCTACGATGGGGCAAATGCTCCCTCTGGAGGTGCTCAGCCCTCCAGGACGCACAGCCGGGCAAGTATTGCTGTTGCAAAAGTTACTGGAAGCACCCAGAGTTACCAGAAGTATTCTGAGCTGGAGGCAATGGCAAGGAGAGCAGGGGAAGGGCTGGGATTTTAACAGAACAGGATATCCTGAGTTGGAAGGGACCCACAGGGATCAGGGGACTGGAGCACCTTTCCTATGGGGAGAGGCTGAGAGAGCCGGGACTGCCCAGCATGGAGAAGGAGAGGCTCTGGGGGATGCCATCGTGTCCAAAGATGCATGGACAGACAGAGCACAGAGGACAGAACCAGGCTCTGACAGTGGTGCCCAGTGCCAGGTCAAGAAGCAATGGGCACAAACTGGAGCACAGGAGATTCCTTCTGGGCACCAGGAGCACTCCTGTGCAGTGCAGGTAGTGGAGCACAGGGAGCCCAGAGCTGTGGGGTTTGCTCCTCGGGGACCTCCATAAGCCCCTGGATGTGGTGCTGGCACCCTGCTCTGGGCGACCCTACTGCAGCAGGGCTAGGCCCGATGGATCTGGGGGGCCCTGCCAGCTTCAGCCACGCTGTGACCCTGTGATTATCAAGTCCAAGTCAGCAGCCAGTTTTGGTCAGAAGGGTGTCCAAGCCAGTGAGTTTTGAGGAAATCAGTGCCAGGGGAAGCAAGGGAATCTGAGACAAAAAAAAAAAAATGGGGTGCAAATCAGACTCATTCCTTATGCACCAGTGAAGGTGCTGACACTAAGCTGACTTTGAAGCACATCCAGCTGAGTGCACCAGGGCTGTGCCATGGTGCCAGCACAGGAAAGCAAGACCCACGTGCAGGGAGGGCTGGTGGGGCAGGCACCATGGGGCTGCCATGTTGTGCAGAGCGGGCTGAAGGGAGACATCGCACTGAAAAACCCGGTTCTCAAAGATGGAGAGAAGTAAATGAGATGCAAGTGTGTTCCTACCTGCTACAGCTCTGTTGTGGTTTGTGAAATTAGCCTAAAGCGCTGTCCAAATTATTTTCAACACTCCCAAATGCTTCTAGATTATTCACTCTGTATATTTTTATTATTTTTTTATTTCATTATTATTATTTATAGAAAAAAGGCATCCTTTCTTCTGTGTTTTCTGAAAAATAAAACCAAGAGCTGTGATACTTCCTTCTGGTTAATCATAGAATCCTAGAATTGTTTGAGCTGGAAGGCAACCCTACAGATTATCTCGTGCAGCTTCCCTGCAATGAACAGGACACCTACAGCAGGCACTCTGGTTCTCCCTCTCCCTAAGCACTGCCTGTCCCTCACTGCAGGTGATGGACACCTCAGCCCATGTGGTTTCTCTCTTCGAATCATCCAGAGATGTGGCAGAACCTAAGGCAGTAGGAAAGTCCAATCTTGGCTGCGTCCAGTGGAAAAGAATTGCCCTGCCTCTAGAGAAGAAAGAGAAACATGCGTAAAATTACCTCTACTAATTTCAAAAAGAACACCCCAGTGCCAGCCCCCCTTTGCTGTTGTTCCTGCTGTTACTCCCCATGTAAGGACATTTGCCAGGAGATAAGTTTATCTTTTTATAGCCAGGACTGGAGTCTCCATGGTGAGGTGGCCACTGCTGCTTCCTCAGTGGAGCAGAGCACATCCTTTACTGGCAAACACTCGCTCCTGGGCTGGCTGGGAGGAAGTGTCATTGTCTGGAATCTATTATGTTTTTTAAGGGTTCTACATCCTCCAAGAAATATTTTTAACCTGAAAGGAATATTTATACTGCCCAGTGAGAAGGTTTTGCTGGGTTATTTTTGGTTTTGCTTGTGTGTTGGTTTTATCACCGCACTGCTTTGTCCTTATTTGTCTTCTCTACAAAAGAGTAGGGGAAAATGAAACCAAAGGTAACAGATTAAGCTAATTCCTGGGATTTGTCTGCTGCCTGGGGCAACATAACACTGGGGATAGATTTGGTGGGCTATAGTTAAGAAAAACACTGGTCATCCATCAGATACTCAACATGTGGGCTTGAAAATGAGAAGCCTTGTTATTTGAAACAGAGCAGGAATTAATAAAAAGCTGATGATAAAACCTCGTGCAGAAGCTGTGTTATTGGAGCAGAGCTCAATCAGCTCAGCCCATCTCACACGAAGCGAGGCCCAGCACTACTGGATCCCCAGAGCCACAGCACTGCTGGCCGGGAGCGAGAGCACAGGCAGAACCAAAGGGCACTGGGGAATTGTGTGTGTAATCGGTTAAGTATACACATATAATAAGGGAAAGAACTTTGTATATTTTTTCTCTTAGTCCTGGTTATCTTAATAGTCACATTTTTCTGATGCTAAGTGTATGAAGTCTAGTGTAAACTTGCTGAATTCAACAAGAATGAAATGCTGCTATTTTGGTGTTTTGCTCAACCGGGGGCCTCGCAGTGCTTATCTGCTCCAGCTTCCTCATCCTCTCCTTACTGCTTCCCAGAGGGAAGGAGCCGACCATGATGGATGGATTTGGATCATTAGCAGTGGGTAATAACTACTTTCTGCTCCCGGACAGAGTAGGTCCCACTCCATCACAGAAAAAGGAGAATGCATTACTCACCTGTTAATCCTGCCTTTGAAGCACGTTTTGGCTTATTATCTGAAGGAATAGAGCACCCTTCAGTCCCACCGATGAAGTGCCCTTGAAAATCAGCCAGAAAATGGAAGCTGGCCAGAGCTACAGCACATATCCATGTGCTGCTTGATTGGTTCAGTGGAATGGAGCTCCTGGCATGGAGATGCAGCTCTGCTACATGGCCTGCTCAAGTAGCACAGGTGGTGACAAGTGGCAGTATGCAGCGGTTCTGCAGCAGGTGGTTTTATTAAAAATACAAGTATGAAGGGAAAGTTTAGATAAAACCATTCAGGTTGGAAATTCCAGTTACGTTGTTCCAATTATAGTGATATTAAATCCTTTGAAACGCCAAGCCAGAAGTATAAATGGCATACATAGAATATGATCTTGAATTTGTCTACCTGCACCAACCAGAGAGTTTGACTAAGAGCGCCAAACACACATTTGTCATCAAGCACAACTGACAGACATCTGAAGACCTGTGGAGATGCTCCCAGCAGTAGAGAAGGCACAGAGCCACCCCTTGGCCAGCACTGGGAATGGGCTCAGACCTTCTCTAGCACCAGGCGCAAACCAGAGCACCCCATCCAGAGCAGGTCTCCAGATTTTGGGATGGGATGTGAACACTGGTGGTTCATACCCTGATTCATTTGTGCAATGTTAAGGATAACACAGAGCAGGGGAATGGCTTTGTTGTCATTTTAGGGTCTTTTATTTGACTTTAGGGTCACCTTGCTCCCAGAGGACAAAATGATAAATAACATCTCATTGTTCCAAAGAAGAGTCAAAAAAAAAACTTCACACTTTTCTTAACTCTTACCCCTGTGTGATAGTCTGTGGTGTGTAAGGCCATGAGAAGGAAGGTGCAGGGCTGGACCTCTGAGCCCTCTGCCGTTCCCACACTGCAGTAGCTCTTTTAGCCTTTCAGCTTCTCCAAGAGTAACCAAGCTTAGCCCACAGGGGTGATGAGGCAGATTAATTAGTGTAGATATCAAGCACTGTACATGTTGCTTATTATTATTAATGTATATTATTGCACACTGCATATGCTATGGGATGATGTAGCATCTTATATTCTGCAATTGGAAAGGAAAAAGAAACAAGGAACATTCCCAGGGAGCCTGACTGGTGTGTTTTTCTAAACATAGTTCTTTCTCCATCTCGGTGTTATATTCCATTTAAATACCTTTCTCAAGGCCCTATTGATTCCCTGCGAAATTATCAGATGTCCCTCTCCAGACTTCTAATAAAAGGCATAATTTGGAATTTAGTATTTCCATTAGTTCCTTGGCTTCATAACTACAATGGCCACAGCTGCCAATAGCACAGTAACCTTTGGCCAAAACCAGTAAGCTTCAGCTTTCAGCTGAACCGGTTTCTCCATCTGTCTGTGTGGCTGCAGAAGCTCCAGCCACAGGACCAAAAAGATGAAAACTGCATTGGGTGCAGGGCAAGCATGCACCACCCCATCGTACAGCCAACTGCCCCTGCACTGCATCCCCAGAGTACAACAGTTCCTCTGAACAGTTTCACCTTTCCCTCTTTTTCCAGCACTTTCTAGAGCTGAATTTGAACCAACAAAAACCGTCTCTGCGGCAGCTCAGCATTCTTTCCCCTATGTGAAAAAAACTCGCTCCTTGTGTATAAAGGATTAACTCATTTGTAATCACTGTGAAATAATATCTTCAGTATTTGTGAATTACTGTTTATGATGCATTGTAAAATATGTTAATGTTATAAACAATTGTTATTAATTCATTTATGACCATGAAGGTAAATGTGAATTGTCACCTATCAAGCTGTTATAAAGCTGGTATCTAATAGCGTTGGTACAGATTGAAAATTACATGCCTTTGACCTTGGTTATACCTAAGTTCTCCCCCAGGCAGTTTCCCCTTGCCAAAAGTTTGTGTCCACTCAAATGTGGAAGCTCTCACATAACACTGCTTCCTGCTGTGGCACGTCTTCTTCCCTGGTAAAGTCTGGTGGGAACTCATCTCTCTGATGGTCTGCAAACTTGCTGAGGGTGCACTCGATGCCATTGTCTATGTCACTGATGAAGATGTTGAAGAGCACTTGTCCCAAGACTGAGCCCTGAGGGACACCGCTTGTGACCAGCCTCCATCCTGATGTAGAACCATTTATCACAACCCTCTGGCTGCATCCAGCCAGCGAGTTCTTAATCCACTGAACAGTCCATCCTTCTGACCCATACCTCTCCAATTTAGAGAGAAGGATGTGGTGAGGGACCATGTCAAAGGCTTTGGAAAAGTCCAGGTAGGTGACATCCGTCACCCTTCCCCCGTCTACCAGTGCTGTCACTCCATTTTAGAAGGCCACCAAATTGGTCAGGCAAGATCTGCCCTTGGTGAAGCCATGCTGGCTGTCTTGGATCACCTCTTTGTCTCGTATGTGCCTTAACATAGCTTCTAGGAGGATCTGCACCATGATCTTCCCAGGCACAGATGTGAGGCTCACCAGCCTGTAGTTCCCCGGGTCATCCTCCCTTTCTTAAAAATGGGAGTAATGTTTCCCTTCTTCCAGTCACCAGGGACTTCACCGGACAGCCATGATTTTTCAAATATGATGGAGAGCAGCTCAGCAACCACATCAGCTGTCTCTCTCAGAACTCTGGGATGGATATCAACTGGCCCCATGGACTTATATGCATTCAGTTGCATATAATGCATGAGGAGGTCTCGGTCTTGTTCCACTGTTACAGTGGGACAGAATCCATTCCTGTCACCCACACCTCGAGGTTCAGGGTCCTGGCAGACATGGGGAGCCTGACCACCAGTGAAGACTGAGGCAAAGCACTCACTGATCACCTCAGCTTTTTCTATGACTAAGGAAGCCAGATTTCCATTACTTTTTATGAGAGGGGGAACACTCTCCTTGTCCTGTCTCCTCCTGCCTATGTACCTGTAGAACCTCTTCTTGTTATCTTTCACATCCCTAGCCAAGTTAAGCTCCATCTGTGCCTTGGCTTTCCTAATCCTATCCCTACACATGCGGACAACAGCCCTGTATTCCTCCCAGGCTACACAACCCTGCTTCTACTTCCTGTACATTTTCCTCTTTTCCCTCAGTTTAAGCTGCAGGTCCTTGCTCAACCACATTGGTCGCCTGCCTCCCCTGCTGGACTTCTGCTGGGGGATGGAGAGCCATTGTGCTCTCAGAAGGGTGTCCTTAAAGAGCTGCCAGCTCTGTTCTGTACCCATGCCCTTAAGGACAGTTTCCCAGGGGATCCCACCCAGCAGTTCCTTGAGCAGCCAGAAGTTTGCTCTCCTGAAGCTCAGGGTCCTGACTCTGCTTTTCACCAGGCCTGCATTCCTCCAGATCACAAAGTCCACCAGGGCATGATCACTACAGCCCAGGCTGCCTCCAATCTTAACCTCTCTAATGCTCTCCTCCATATTGGTGAGCACCAGGTCCAGTAGGATTTCACCTCAGATCGGTCCATCTAATACCTGGACTAGGAAGTTATCCTCAACAGACTCCAGGAGTCTCCTGGATTGTCTGCCACGCACCATGCCGCTATCCCAGCAGATATCCGGGTGGTTGAAATCCCCCACCAGGACAAGAGCCCGTGAACATGACACTTCCTGCAGCTGAAGCAAGAAGGCCTCATCAACAGGCTCCCCCTGAAGAGGGAGAATATGCCCTGCTAGAATGATTTTCTGTACCAAAACACTGCATATTCATAAACTTTTAATGTACATTCAGCTTTGTGTTTTTCCTTCTCCTTGCATTTCTTCACCAGGTGGTGCACAAACTTGAGCAGGCCAACAAGGAAATTATTACTCACAGCAAAACTAGTTAACAAATCTGAACGGTTCCTATTTGCCAGCACACTACAAGCTGTACTGCACAAGGGGACATCCGCCATGTCCATCCAATGGCCCACATCCTGGGAGAAGGGGCAAGCACACAAGAATCATAGAATCAATCAGGTCAGAAAGATCGCTTAGATCATCTATCCCAGCTGTCAGTCCATGCCTGTGACTGCTCTAGACCACGTCCCTCGGTGCCACATTCTTGAGTACCTCCAGGGACGGTGACTCCACCACCTCCCTGGGCAGCCTGTGCCAATGCCTCACCACTCTTTCTGAGAGGAAATCTTTCCTGATACCCAACCTGAACCTCCCCCGGCTCAGCTTGAGCCCATTCCCTCTTGTCTAAAAGCACATTGTTCTTCCAGATACTACTCATTAGAAACTAATTTTGCTGTTTTTCTTTCTCTGTGTTTGCAGTTTAATTCCCTTGGGATATAGAGGAAAATATATGCGAATGCTGCTGTGTATAATTTTACTTATTTCAGCTACAAATTATTTATAAAGCACAAAAATAATTGCATTACTCCCCTCTTCCTTCTTTGTGGTTCCCAGCCTCTCAGAGAGTTGCTTTGTCAAGATTAATCCTTTCTGTTTATCTTGAAAGAAGTCGATGTGCTCAGATAAATAGACCACTGGGAAAAACACAGGCAGAGCAAAAATGAGGGCTGAACAGGCTGTCTGGCTGCATGCTGATTTTCTCCTTCCAGTGCTGGATTCTTGTCTAGATTGTGTTTTGGTAGTTCTGACCCATTCAGTTTTAAATATCCCAAATGGCAACATTTCTACTTTTTTTTTTCCATGAGATATAACTGTATAAAAGTCCCCTTTCCCAAACAGGGAAATAACCCAACTCACTTTTAAAATCCTTCTGATTATAATATTTCCACTGGAACATAGGATATGAGATTGAAAAAAGCCTTTGGGCTCCTTAAGTCAGTTCTGTTGAGAACAGCCACTCATGCACATATTTTTACAGCTCCATCTTAAAGTTTGTCCCCCACTGAAGGACTCTGAAACAAATCTCTTCATTCGAGAACTGCACAGTGGGTTTTTCCGTCTGACTTAAAGGTATGGTTGGTGAGAAGAGTCCTAAAATACTTCACTGAAGCCACATGTTTAGGTCTAAGTTTACATTAACTGAAGGTGATACATGGTTTAGCGGGTACACCAAAGGTGGATTTTGACTTGGCAGCTTATAGAATCATAGAATTGTTGAGTTGGAAGGGACCCATAGAGGTCATCTAGTCCAACTGCCCTGCAATGAACAGGGTCTTCTGGTGTATAATGCAAGTCCCATCGCCCAACCCATCCTATCCCCCTAACCTTTTTGCTGTGTGTAATGTTGACAGTCTGAGAATCATAGAATCATAGAATTAGCTAGGTTGGAAAAGACCTACGAGATCATCCAGTCCAACCATCCACCTACCACCAATAACCCCACTAAACCATGTCTCTCAACACTATATCTAAATGTTTCTTGAACACCTCCAGGGACGGTGACTCCACCACCTCCCTGGGCAGCCTGTTCCAGCGCCTGACCACTCTTTCAGAAAAGTAGTGTTTCCTAATGTCCAGCCTAAATCTCCTCTGGTGCAACTTGAGGCCATTCTCCCTCATCCTGTCACTAGTTACAAGAGAAAAGAGGCCGACTCCTACCTCACTACAACCTCCCTTCAGGTAGTTATAGAGAGCGATAATGTCTCCCCTGAGCCTCCTCTTTTCCAGACTGAACAATCCCAGCTCCCTCAGCCACTCCTCATAAGGCCTGTGCTCCAGACCCCTCACCAGCTTTGCCACCCTCCTCTGAACACGCTCCAGGGCCTCAATGTCTTTCTTGCAGTGAGGGGGTCTTCAATGGAAAAGGAAAGTTCTCATCACACATTTCATAGAAGTGAAAAAATTATTATTTCTGCCCCTTAACCACCTCCTTCTGTCAGTGATATTGATCCCTGCAGTGAGCTGCACTCTTGAAAGATGGGACAGGTAGAGGACTACTGGCGGCAAAGGATGGAAGGCGGCTTCAGCAGGAAAACGAGATATTTGAATGTGCGTAGGCCTAAACATGTACTAGTTTTAAGATAAGCTGATAAGATTTTTATGGCAATGAATTATTTAGAATTTGCATGTAAGCATTTTTGCATATGAACAATAACATTTTGTGTATTCATTTTTTGTATTTAAATACAGGACTTAGAGAGTTAGATACTGTGTACTACAAAGACGTTTTTCAAATATGCAGGATAACCAACCTTCAGGATTCTAGTACACTCCCCCTTCTTCAGTACTTCTATAACCTGGATGAGGATTCATCTGCACTTTTTGTAGCTGTCAACAAAAAGATCACTAAGTTACAGCCTCTTAGAAATTGTAAGACGCTGTCTTGGTTTCAGCTGGGATGGAATTGTTTTCTTCAGAGCGTGATGCTGTGTTTTGGTTGCAGGAGAAAAACAGTGTTGATAACACACCAGTGTTTATAGATGCTGCTAAGCAGTGTTGTACAGAGCCAAGGCCATTGTCAGCAAGGGACACAAGGAGTTGGGAGGGAACAGAATTAGGACAGCTGACTTATACTGGCCAAAGGGATATTCCATACCATATGACATCAGGCAGAAGGAGTTGGAGTTCATCTCTTGCTTCTGCTGCTCGGGGGGCTAGCTGGGCTTCGGCTGGGGAACGGTGAGCAATTGAGCAATTGCTTGGGCATCACTTGTTATATACATTCATATATAGAAAGAGTAATAACAACCTTTTCTTTTTCTCTATCTTAGTAAATAGTTTTACTGCAACCCATGAGTTCTACATTTTTCCCAATTCTCTCCCCCATCCCACTGGGAACAGGGGAGTTAGTGAATGACTGTGTGGTGCTTTGCCACCTGCCAGGTTAAACCACAACAGATGTGCTGCAATGAGTCAAAATCGGTGGGACAATGACAAATATCTAATCAGCAGATTTGATGAAGACAAGGTGTGCATGATGAGGTGATCGATGGCCTCTGTTGAGTTATCTTGGTAGAAGGTCTCTTCCTCTGCAGCAGTGGAAGTGGTCCATATACCCATCAGGAGACCTCCATCTCAGAGAGGTCAGTAGTCTTAAAACCTGCTCAGCAGTGGCAACTGGTATGACAAGGAGACAGACTGCCAACTTGGAGTGGACAGAATAAGACCTCTTTCACCAGGAGGGTATTGCAGAGCTGGGATGGGTATCCAGAGAGGGGCAGGTCTGTCCCTGGAAATCCTCCATCTTGAAGGAGCTGAGGAAAGCAGTGGCTGCTTTGTTCTACCCCTTGCCCTACCTGTTGTAGCCAATCCACTCGGGGCAGCAGGTTGGACTAGAGACCCCCCCAGCCAACACACCTGTTCATGCAAAATGACATAGAGTTTAGGAGAAGGCTTTAGGAAGGGTGAGTTTAAACCAAGCTTTCCTTGAAGCAACTCCAGAAACTGAAGTTTGAGGCTCAAAACCCCATATTTCCAGATCAAAACACAGAAGCAGACAACCTTCCAGCCAGTGCATCCAGCTCTGGAGAGGGATATAAGAAAAGAAGATGCCAGAAAGTGTTCAATGACACAAGCTGACGGAAGGGCCTTGGTTGAGAGACTTTGCTCTCACAACCTTTCCCAAGGAACAAGAAACAGCCAAAGCTGGAGATCCCTTCGCCAGGGCCCCTTGGCTGTACATCCCCCAACCAATCTCCTGCCACCCCTGCAGCACCAGAATCTTCTAACTAGACTTATTATCACTGCTTTGTATTCTTTGTATTCAGGAGATGGCATACCACTGGTAGCAGGGCCTGAGTTCTCCATGTCAAGGCCAGGTGGTGGGGGTTGTGCTTCCCTCACACAGAGTGAAAGGAGAACTGAATCGGGGCTTGTCTGTGTGTAATGGTTGCACCATTTTCTTAACAGCCAAATGAAAGCAGCGCCGAAGGGCTCAGGGAGCATATAGTTGGCTACGAAACCCAAAGGGAGTGTTTTGGTTGTGAAACCAGTAGGTAAGTGTAGGATGGGAGAAACCATCTTAATTCCCTTCATGTTCTCTTGAAATATTTTGTTCCCGGTTTTTCCTCTCTGTTACACTTAGGCACTGTTTAACACCATTTACAGTCTGCATACTGCTATGGTGCGTATGCCCTCACCTTCATCAAAGGGCGAGCTTCCCACTGAAGTTATACCCCCTATTTGTATGAAAACCCTCTTGGCCGCAGCATGCTGAAAGTTGCTGAACATCCTTCCAGTGCTGCAAAGCCTCAGCTTTCATTTACTTTGATGTAAGTGGCTGACGCACTACATATCGTAGGATGTTCTCCTGCTGGGTCTATGCAAAAAAGAGCTCGAGTAATTATTAAAATCTTAATTTCAGCTGTCAGTAATAATTTCAGTTCTGCTTGTCAAAGGGAGCCAGAGCCACGTGTCTGGCAGCAGGCTTTGGGCTCCAGGTACCTTCGTATGTAAACTCAGCTGAAAAAGTGCACAGGAAAAGCAAGCCATCATCCAACCCTTGTGCAAAGCAGCCTTCATTTTGGCAGAAATACATCGGATGTATCATGTGTATCAATCCAGAACTCAACAGTGCATAACATGAGCTTCTATTATTATTTATGTATTTTTTGCACACGTATACAGATAATATACTTTGAGGTATTCGGGATGAACAATGAACTTTAACATGTTGGTGAAAAAAGCACCACAAAACAGTCTGGCTAGCAAATACCACCGAGGCATTCAGAGCTTAATTATATTCTTAGTCAATTCTGATTTACATTTAAATTACAAATTACATTTTGCTAACATTAATTTACAATGCTGCTTTAAAAAAATACATATTCCACTGTACATGAATAATAATTGCAAGCAGTCGGATCATGCTGTATTGCTATGATACCTTGGTAGCGGGTGCTGAATACTAATATTTCTAGGAAGTTTTTTTCCCTGAGTGTGGCGATTCTCCATGCACAAGCCTTGCACATTGTCATGCAGCCAGCCAGCCGCCGTGCAGCCGGTTGCCATAGGATTTGCAGAACGATCTGCCTGCACATGCATTTTTTAGGAGACTGCAGCATAGCTGCATGAAAAAAGGCTCTGAAACATGTACGCTCATTCCAGGGCCAGAACAAGGAGCTTTCTATGAATCACTGCAGTCTGTGAGCATGCTAAATGCCAAGAACTGAGTGGGATCAGTTCAAGCCAGTATGTGGCTGGGAGTTTTTCGAGGAACAGCGGGAAGGGAGCAGGAGGGTTGGTGCAGCCCAGGCAGGGTGAGCTCTGCTCACGTCCCTCTGTGTTAAATTCACCCAATGCTGCTCTGTGTTGCCCTGGTCATGTTACACACCGCAGGTCAGCTCCCATTACTTCACCTGTGGGCCGTGTCCCTGGCTTGTGCATGACACCTGGGATGCGGCGTAGCTTGGGCTGGTGGGAACCAGAGCAAGGCTGGTGTGCAGCATTGTTCAGATTGAGAAAACGTCAGTCTTGACATTCAGAGCCATCCTCCATAAAAAAAATCCACGCTCTTCTGCAAGAGAAAAGGCCGTCTGTGAAAACAAAGCACAGAATAAAGCAGAGCCACAGTCACTCTCACTTACTCACAAGAAGCGGTGCTGATAAATGACTAATAGGCATGACTGTTCATAAAGCTGAATTCATCTTTAATTTCCTCTCTCAGAAACTTTTCAGGATCATGAGCAACATCATTTCAACTTTACTTTCCCTGGAAGCTCCTTTTTGATGGGAGAAGAGTCGCCTTGTAAACGTTGTAACAAATTCACCGGGACTGTATCACACTCCAGTTATTTCCCCTTGGCTCCCTGAGACAGTTTGCTGCAGAAAGGATTCATTTGCAATGTGTGCTTGAAACACTTCAAGGAAAACGCTCAAAACAGAGGGCCTGCCTACTTTTCAAATCCTTTTCCTTCCCATTACAAGTGAGGGAGAAAAATAAGTGTTAGCAGCTTCCCAGGGATAAACCAACAGCACATCTTGGACGCAGCTAGCCAAGAAAACAGCTCCAAGAAGGACTATAACTTTGCATACATAAGGTATCGTACAGTGAATTTGCTCAGATGTTTAAATTAGTTAAATCAAATATTTTTATACTTTTTCATTTTTCAATTAAACAACTGCTTTTCCAGTAAAAAAATAACATCTTTCACTGCAGAATGTCATACTATCTTTGCAGGGATATGAATGGCATTCCCATGAGCACAATAAACCTTGCATTTGTAGTTGTAGTTCTCATAATGGAATTACTTTTTAAAGCCTTTTTCTGCTCCTTAAAACCCTGTTACTAATAGGTTAGTGCACGATGTTCCAAGACGGATGGAGGAGGGACCCTTTGGTCCCTTAATGGTAACAATCCCTTAATGGTAACAATTCCTTTTGCTTTGGTCTGGCTGTCCAGCCCTGTGATTCAGGAGGAGGATCTAAGATTACTCATCTATCACTAATGCGATGGCTCTAATGGTCGTGTGTGCGAAGCGATACTAATGTGAAGCCAGGGGAAGCTGGAGATCAGTGTCAGCACTGCTGCTGACTGACAGAGGCTCTTGGTTGCCTGGGAATGTGCAAGGAGCAGCCCCCACACTCCCACACTGCCTTGTGGAGGTGGAGCCCCACTGCTGCTTTTAGCACTCTCCTTGTGTGTGTGCAGCCCTAAAGAGCATGGGGTGAGCCTAGGTCTGGCCTCATTGCTCCAATTTGGTGCCTCCAGGCTGTGTGCAACCTCAGCCTTGGCCTCCACCCCTCATCCCATGCAAGCCCCAGCACCCCCACCCCCCTGGTTAGTGCGGGACAGGCATCCTACCTCCTCATGGACACTTCTATTCATGCTTGTGCCTAACAGCGAGCTTCAAACATTGACACCCAGGTCTCCCTAACATCTGAAGTGCCGTGCAGGTGTTGGTAGAGATCCATAAGTGTCAGCCTCTGCATACTGTAGTTCAGCTGTCTCTCATGGTTCTGGACCTGGCAAAGCCCTTGACTTCTTCACCTACAAATCTTACAGGAACAGAAACAAGGCAGAATATCTTTAGGCTTGAGTAGGTTGGGGACACTTATTTACAGCTTTACTTTTCAAACAGATCATTGTCCTTTAAAGATGTGGTCCCACTATATCCCCAAACATCAACTGTGCTCACACTGTCAGCCAACACACCTCCACTTTATGAGCTGTGTCATCATATTTGCCTTTTACGATTTCTACTGTGCAAAGTTACCCTTTTTGAGTAGAGAGGAAGACTTCTGATTGAATATTTGCTTGTGCTGTGTTTGGATTTGGGAAGCAAAGACAAGCCATACACCAACCCCTCCCACTGACATCCTCCCATGGGCCTGCCCAGCTGGGACAAGCAGCTCCTGGAGGTTTGGTTGGCACCTGTGCTTAGACCCATTGATTTTTAAATGCCATGTTTACCCCTCTGAACATCCGTGCTTTCATTTCTTCTTCAATTTGTTAACTTCTTCACTACAATCTCTGCATCACCTGGATGCTGCCTTCACGTGTGTGGAAGGAGATGCCCCTTCTGTGGAAGTGTTCAAGTCCATGTTGGATGGGGCTTTGGGCATCCATCTCTAGTGGAAGGTGTCTCTGCCTGGATGGTCCTGAAGATTCCTTCCAACTCAAACCATTCTATGATTCTATGATTCCATGGTTCTATGGTGCTATGACTATGAGATGAGCACTCCTGGTCCCGAGCAGCACTGCACGCAGTCTCCCTCCCACACTGTGTGCCCAAAGGCCCACTAAGATGTCTGCAACACGGCATCCCACCAGCTTCTCTCCCCTTCCAGCTTCCCAAGGGCGAGTATCAGTGACACCAGACCCATCCTTTGCATGACTGTTGACATCTATCAGGTCGTATATCAAAAGTGCACACTCACAACTTTGGTGTCTAACACATAAAAGCTTTTTGATAACTAAAATGCATCAGTTTTGACACCATGTCCGTTCTCTACACCTTCATCAGCCCGCATCAAGTGCAGCTGGGTCTCCCAGCCCCCCACCTCTCTCTCCTTCCCCCTGAGATGATTGTCTCAGGCCTCACACCTGTCGCCAAAGCAACTAACCACTGTGCTGGGAGCGATGCTGCCGTTCCAGCCGCCCACGCCATGCCTCCCATTGCACTGTTCTCCATTGCCATAGAAACAGGCCTCCCCTGCGGTCCCAGTGAGCCTGACCTGCTATCGGCTTTATCAATCTGTATGTGTTATTCCCAGAGCAGAGGCCAGCTTCTAATAATAGAAACACCTTGTAGGATGTATTCCACGCTGTGTCCAAGCCATTCTCTTCTATGTGTGTGTGAGCACGGAAGGGACGGGTTTGGGTTTTTTTCCCTCGGTTCTGGCAACAAGAACATAAGTTTACATCTTGTCACCACTTGCATGAAAAAGATTTTCGATCTATGCAGAAGCTGAAATGTTGGTTACGGAGTCTTTTTAGTATGCAATGCTTTCTGTCTATGAAATTGCCTTTACAGCCTCATCACATCATCTCTCAGTCTTTATCATAAACCAAACCGTCTGAACCGCTCATGGATTAGGACTTTTTTCCAGGCCTTCATACCATTCCTGGGGCTCTTCTCATCACCCCTTCTCATGTTCAGGACCAATTTCAGCCTTTCAGCCAGGGGGTCCTTGGGTTTCTCTTTTTTTTCACATCTCACTCCTGTCTGGTAAACTGAAAGCAGAAGGTTCCCACTTTTTGGATTTTGTCTCTGTGATGGAAAGCTTCCCGTGACAATGGATGAAATCACAGGGCACCACTTTTGTTTGGAGTCCCTGTGCTGATCTTCACTCTTCACCTGCCATGAATCTCTCCCCTGGGTGCTCTTCAGCACCACTTGTCTTCATGTACTCCAATCACATCTCAACAGCTTCTGCAGCATTGAGGCACAGATGCAAATCCCTGGCAAGAGGTTTCAGGAATCCTGTTCTGCTGCTGTGCTGAATGCTGTCCCGCCCCACACGGAGCACAACTTTCTCATGTAAATGCTCACACACATGAGCTTATTACCCATTTTCTGCAGGCATTTTCTCGCACACCAAAACGTTCATGGGAGCACAGAACAAAACGTCAGGGACTCTGGCCAAACCTATGTCTCTCTTTAATTCCAATGGGCAGTCCGAGAAACGCTTGGCAGAGTTCAGCCAGCTCTATTTTTAATATTGTGTTTACATGTGTAATGACCATGTGCACATAATAGCTGTCCCCTCCCTGCTCCACCCAGCACTTTCCAGTATTGCTCACTATAGCTTAAAGCAGACATGCCTCGTGGCCATTCCTGAATTTGTGGTGGCATAATCCAGGGAAAACACCTTGGCCATTATATATGCAAATGTGCCAGCTATCAAGAACATTATTTTAATAGATTTTTCCAGATAATTTGACCTGTTTGTCCCACTCCCTGTCCCAGAGACCCATTTAGGCTGGGACACTGGGTAGTGGGAGACACCCAGAGGGAGGTGGAGACCTCAGCAGTAAGCATGCTCTACTTCGTGCTGGACACCCAGACTCAGGCAGTAGGGGCACTGCCACACCACCAGCGTGCAGCCAGCCAGCGTGACCAGCAACCCCTGGCAGATATCTCCATCTCTGCAGAACTCTTTTCAGACCTGCTCCTGCACAGCTCTTACAGATGCAGCAGTCAGTGCTGTGTATAGATAGAAGCTATCAAACAAGCACAGCACAAGCTGCCTTAACAGCAGCAGAAAATTATACACAAGCAAAACCATGGGCTCCTGCGCTGTACAAAGCATTCATTGAAAAGCCAGCAGGGTGTGATGAAAAGCGGGATTTAGTGTTGCTAGGGATGTCTGCAGCAACAACACTTTCCAAACCCGTATCTGCAAACTTTGGTGGGAACATTATTCATTGAGTTGTGGTCAATGCAGGACTGAGTTGTGGATGTCCTAATAGGTCAGTCATTTGTTGTTTGCATCTTGACAGGATCTCCTGGGATTCAAGCATATGAAGAGTGGCTGCTTGGCTTTGCATGGCAGCAGGGGTTGATCAATGCCAAACACTCATAGGACCAGAAAAAGTCAAGATCTGCCCTTATTTTGGATGCTGCCAGCAAGGATGGAGAGACTGAAGTACAACAGTGCTGCGGAGGTGGGAAAGTCATCTGGGCTGGTACCGCTCTCCCTGGGCACATTGCATTGGTCCACTGAGCACGAGACCCCTGTACTGTCTGTGACTCCCACCAACCCTGTACGGCACTTGCACATAATCAGCATCCCATTACAAACATCAAACCACCCATTTTCACTCCGAAAGAGGCATGTCCTTTGCTGTAAACCCATGCTGCCACCCATGTAACAGTGAACACACATAGTCCTGGTGCCGCATTATTCCACAGTAAGCTAAACAGTTAGAACTAAATTTTTATGCTCTTAATGCAGCACTCGTGCCCTTATTTATTATTAACCTGCACTCTAATTCCCAGTGCACCAGGCTCAAAGTGAACAGGAGTCGGTAGGAACCTACAGCCAACACTTATGCTTATTTTTCCCACAAGAGGAGAAATGTCCCAGCCATTCTCTTGAATTATAAATTGTTCTTGTGATTCTTGCTGAGCTGGAATAATGCGGTGGAAGGACAAAGGAATGCAGTAGAAAACACAGGTCGGTTAGCCTGCTGTGGTAGCAGAGCTTCTTCACTATCTTCTTGTAACATGTTTAGATGTCAGGACTGCAGGTCAGCATCAGCACTGCAGTAATAGGACATGGCACAGAGGGAGGACAGCTGAGGTGACCACACTTGTTTAGCTTGCTGCGGCCGCGAGCTGCTGTATCCTACCTGCTGGCCAGGTGGTTCTCATAGGAGTGCTCTGGAGTATGATTTCTTCAGGGAATGAATTCCATTTTCCCTAAGAGATTTAGCCCTCGCAAAGTGTGACGTTCAGCTATAGTGCTCTATAAATAATTGTTGCCTCACTGATCGGTTATGCTACACATAGGCCTGTTTTATCACCAGATAACACTGATGGAGAAGTTGGCCCTATTTCTATCTGTTCTGCATTGCCTATGAAAAACATGTTGTTCAGCTCTGCTCCTCATTCTGAGGAGTTCTTCACAGAAAGAGACATTCTGTGAATGGGACTGTTCTTGTAATGGAGAGGAGCAGGGGCTGCCTGGGATTTCTGCAAGGATATGGAAACAAGGATGGCATGTGAATCAGCTGCTGCCGAAATGTGCTCATGAGCACATCCAGAGATGTGCCTCAGCAGAACAAGGCCTATAGCACACAGTGCCTAAACCTGCTGCTGGCCCCAGCACTTTGCAGACATTTCTGTAGGTAATGTCTCCTGTCATGTCACTAGAGGTATTCAGGAATATTTTGATATGGCCCAACCTGTCATTAACCTTCTAGGGCATAGTACAGGAAATGAAAATGTTAATTACCCACTATTTAATTACACTGCCTATTAGTTAAGCTTTTTTTTTTTTTTTCCCCATGCACAAAAAAGCTTCACCCTAAATGAATTCCTGCTCCAAACCTCTATGGAAACATGTAGGCGGCCCACAGCTCAACGAGCTGCAGTCACATGTCCTGACATCCACCACTGGCCACAGAAAGCAACCCCAAGCTGCACTGCCTGCTCCCCAGCAATGCCAAGCTCCTTCCTGCCAGGACCCCTTTATGCCCCTCCACCCATGAGGCTGCTTTCCATATCCCCTCCACTCCAGGGCATGTGGCTGTGTGAGCAGAGGGAGGAGCTGGGGAGGCATCAGGTGTTTTTTTGCACACAGGAGGTCTGGAATCCCAACCCTGAATCTTTTTGCAATCAAATGGGAAGCTCCACAACTGCTTCCTTAGGTGTTTATAAACAGCAAGATTGACATCCTCTGATTTCAGATTCTGTAAGTGGAGGTACCTCGTTGGAATATTTTTGGAGAAGGAGAAAACCTTCAGCTATTAATTATGAATATAAACTAACGTGGGTACTGTGGGTTGTTAGGGGCTTTGGGTTTGCTACCACATGGAGCAGGGTGCTTAATGTGTATCAGACAAAATCACAGCATATTGAAATAACACATTGTTGACCAAAACAGGCACAGCCAATGCAACTTGCTGCACTGAAAACTTTGAAAGTAAGTCCCAGCACTGCTCTCCTAGAGAGGCTCTTAGAGAATCCAGTTTTTCTCTCCCGTCTGTGGGCTTGACTATGCAAGCTCTCCTTCTGAAAGGACCGTTTGTGAAGACAGGCAACAGAATTGTGCTTGTCATTTAGATGGCGACTAGGCGTCCTCCACATTATGGGGGAGATGTCATTTGCAGCTCCATGAAAGTGTCTCTGTGTAACCCTCAGAGCAAAAGCAATTAAGAGTAATGCTTACATCCCTTAAGATAAAGGCTCAATAGACTTTCTTTGCTAATAAAACCTCTACAACAAAACGGATTTGAAAGGAACATCCTGTTAGCTACTGCAATGCCGCTGGATGAAGGAATGTTGCTTTTTTTCCCCCTTATGTTTTCCCTTGTGTCACATTAAGCATTTCACGATAATTTAAAATATAATTAAAATTCAGAGTCCTGAGGATGGGATGGAATATTTATAACTAGTTATTGTGGAAATGGGCATGGACACGTCTCATGACTTGTTCTTAATAATCTGACTCACACTTCGTCACGGTGCTGCAACGCTTAATCGGTGACACTGGTGTGATGGTATCTGCAGCACGCTATCAGTGCCGTGACGGCAGCCAGCAGATAGCGAGCAGCGCGGGGAGGAGGCCCGGCGCAATGCCCAGCCTCACAGCTGAAATCGCCAGCAAAGCAAAATAAATTGCTTGTGCTTAGCAGGAACAACATCCTGAGCTCAGCCTCAAAGCTGAGAATTTCCTGCTGGCTGGCCAAATTAGTGGCTCTGACTCAGCAGCGTGCTCTGTGCAACAGGAAGGAAGAGAGGGGAAGAGGTCAGGGAGGAGGGCCCAGCCTACACATGGTGGGCACCATTGCCAGCCATAGGTGGAGGAGACACAGGAGCTGAGCGTGAGTCTGTCTCCTCCCCACTTGCCTGTGAAGCCTCCTCACAAAGACACATGGAAGGATGGCATCTGAGGCATCAGGCTCCCTGGGACCTGTTTGTATTTGTCCAAGGAACCCAACGACTGCACTACTGGTGGCATTCACAGACTGCCATCAGGCCTACCTGTATCGATGCTGGCAGGCTTTTCCAACAGATGAGCAGGGCTGAAGCTGCCCTGCAGCCACCCAGCTGGGCATTTCCCTTGGGTCCTCACTTATGGAGTGACTCACGAAAAATAAACAGGGAGGGGAATTAAGTGCCCTCAGTGTTAATGTGCTTGAGGGGGTAATGCAGAAGAGCCCATCCACAGAGCTCGAGCACCCTCATGCCCACAATACCTAGTGGAACTGGGGCCTTTTGCACAGACATGTGGCAGCCCCTGCATCAGCACATTATGGGCATGGACATGCTAACAAGGCAGCCCCAGCTTCTGCCTGGCCCTGCAGATCTGTGCTGATCCATGACAGCCCCAGCATGGCAGGCAGGCATCTGGAAGGGAAGCACAGCGTGCTCAGGGCATGAGTAGGGCAAGCAGGACTACCAGAGCCACCCCAGCTCCTACGTGCCATCCCTGCGTGGATCCAGAGCAGCAGCTGGCTGCATCCCAAGAGCATTCATCTCTAGAAAAATCAATTACCTGAATGCTTAGCTAACTGAGCAGATGAGGTGAGTCAGTGTGGCAGCACTGCTAGCTCACAGTGCCAGCAGCTATCGAATCCCTCCCAGTCCTGGACTTTGCTCTTGGGGAAGTCCTGTGCCTAACACAGGGTGTTTGCCTTGCAATAAGGAAACAGCATTCCAGGCTTCTTTTCTATCTTTTTCTTCTTTTAGCTGCCCCATGCCTTGGGCTTGACAAAGGGCTTATTGTATCTGGTGTCAAATTTCCAAAAGTTTCATCCTGCTCTGCAGTGAGTCTGAATTGAGCTGCTTTTCAGTATTTGTTCACACAGGTACCACATAAATAACCCAGTGATTGTGACAGCTAAACTAGAGAAAAATATCTTTCTGCATGTGCATGGTCATCTTCTGTCGTACTTAGATCCAGATGTACACTAGCCAACTGTATCCTGTTATTAAAACAACTTTGCCCGGTGATGAAATCGCCCTGACACTCCTACCCAGCGCAGAGCCGAGCCTCATTCTGCAGGCAGAGGGTTGTCCTGCCTCCAGCCGAGGAGTTCTTTCTCTCCCCAGGTGCAGATGGCAGCAGATCTCCTTCCACAGAGCTAAAATGCAGATTCCAGCCCTTCCCAAGCAAGTGCACCAGAGAGTAACTGCCTCTAATAACAAAGCCTGAACTCAGCACTGGGCACATCACCAGGAAAGGGCAGAGGAATGGGAAGAGTAAGAGATGGTGGGGCATCCATCCATCCTGCAGGAAGCAGACCAAGGAGGAAACCTGGTGCAGCACATAAACATGATCAGATCAGCAGGGATAATGCGTTTTACATCTCAGGTTAAAGAGACTGGGAATTCTTTAAGACTGTCAATACATAGTGCTTTCTGTGTGGAAGCAGCTTGCTGAAACCTGGGAAGCGCTTCAGAGACAGCCCACATCAACATCCCAGCATCAATAGACATGTGCACAGCAGGAAAGGAGCAGCCAGAAACATGCAGCCTGGCTGTATTTTCCTATACTTTGTTTATTTAGGAGAAAAAAATACCACCTACCTAGCACAGCTCCCTTCTCTGCCACCATCACATGCACAGATACATTGTTTGCTAATTGCAGATTGCTCACAAACACAAGGCACTAAATTTATGCTTCCAGTGTCCTTCCTCTGCTTGATAAAACAAACAAACAAGCAAAATAATTACAGGAGTCTCGCGAGTGAATACAACAAAAAGTCAAAACAAAGGCAAAATAGCACTTTTCATCTCCAGAGCTCAAGCATCTTTGCAAAGCTGTGTCAGGGCTGTTGCCTGCTCCTTAAGAGGCAAGAAAGTCACACTCAGCACTGGCAGGATGAGGAAAACATTTCAAGTTGCTTTTCTCTGTAACCTGTGCAAGATCTGAAATGGAGATTTCATTTTGAGATGGAGCTTGCATATTGAAATACAATTCTTACTCTTTATATGCTTAAAAGTTCTCCATGTAGAAAGAAAGCAGACTGAGAGCCAGAACAGACCCTCCAATCCATCACCAGAAAAAAACAAACAGGGAAAGCATGTGTGCTTCATGTCGCCTGGACATGGTGCTGGGCACCCTACTCTGAGCAGGGTTGGGTCAGAGGGACCCAGAGGTCTGGGCCCACCTCAGCCACACTGTGACCCTGTGATGCTGTGGCACATCCCCAAGCCCACACCAGCCCTGCTGCGCTGGCCCTTACCCACCACCAAAAGACATCTTTTTACCATCTTCCACTTGAAGTCAGTGGGAATGACTTGCAACAGAGCTCTCCAGCACCCAGAGCAAAAACTACTAATAACAGTGCCCAGGATGCTGAGATTTTGGTAAACTGGTTCAGCCTTGAAACCAAATGTTACCCACTTCAAATACATCTAATGCCCAAATCTTTTCTCATCATCTGCCCCTTTGACTGCTTCCTGTATGATCTTGCATGAGGGTTTCTTGCATTCAGTATCACCACAAATGCTACAGAGGAATGGGAGCTGCTGAGAAAGACAGTTGGGATGCTTCTGCTTCGTTTCCAGGGCTCAGGGGAGCACGCTGGGCTACTTGCAAAATAACGACGCAGGAGGCAGCATGCAGCCAGCCCGATAGTGACTAACCTGCAGGTAGAGCTTTGAGCAGGGGAAAACCTCCTCCAGTATGTTTCTGTGGGCTCTGAACCATCACTATAGAATCACAGAATCATGTTTCTGTGGTTCCATCACATTCAGTGTGGCCTCGAGTGCTGCTGTCTGTGTGCTGAGGCCCACAGCCAATGCAGAGAAGTGAGGAAAGGATGGAGAGGTGTTTAACATGGCATCACTTTTGCTGTACTCAGCTCTTCCAAATGCCATAATACATCAGCATGCATCCTTTCCTTGTAGGAAAGGAGAGGGCTCATGCCTCTGTGGAGCCATTTTGCCAGATTTGTGTAGAACAGAATACATGGCAGTGAGTGCCGAGCCCTCCCCAGGAAAGGATGGCAAAGTCATCCTCGTTTCCATGGCTACTGAGCAGGGCAGCCAAAAGCAAAGCGGAAGCCATACCTTTTGGTAAGGCTCACTGAGCCTGTCCCTGTGCACAGGGAACAAGAGGGGAGAATCAGACCCATCACCTCAGAGGGAGGAGGGGAATCGCCATTAAAAAATTCTCATTTGTTGCTGAGCAAACTTTGGCTTTTATTGAAAGGAGAAATGGCCCTATAATAAACATTACACAATAGCTAAGAAGGTGAGGACACAGCACAACCCCTGGGGACCTTGCAGCTCCTTTGGGAGCCAGAGGAAGCCAGCACAAGGCAGGACAACAGGGAGTTTGGTGCATACTAAAGACAGCATTGATACACACACAGGTGTGAAACGCAGCATGGTGGGATGCAGAGTGTCACTGGCACAGGCTCTGACAGATGCATCACCCGAGTGTGAAAGAGGCACAGGAAAGCTGCTCTGCTCACCCCTCAGCAGTGCCAATAAGCATCACACTGTGCCATTAAGCATTCACAATCTGCTGTCTGAGCTGCAGAAAGGCTCCTTTTGGAATATTTTCAACACATCAGTACAGAAACTCTGGTGCACCTGTTACCTGGTTACCCAGAGGCCAGTTGTGCAGGATTTGGAGAGGAACAGAAAAATGCACAGCAGTGGAACACTGCAACACATATATGAGCATCTGAAGAGGTGCAGCTTCCACATCCTCCATCTCAGGCTCATGTGAACCCCCAACTGTGTGTTGGGAAGCCACAGATGGTCTAATTTTTCATAGGTTAGCATTCCTTTTCCAGCCAAATCTGGACCATCTCTCTCTGCTCTGGCCAGGTGGCCTAATACCTTCATTAGATCCTTGTTGGCAGCTGGTTTTAATTCCTAAAGACAGTTGGTGCCCCTTCTGCAGGTTTGGGCCAACCCATCAAGCATTGATCAAGTGCAGCTGGAGGACCCTTCCTAATGATGACCATTAGCACCTGCAGGGGAATAGCTGTGCACACACATTCACATGCACTTGTCTTTTTGGGAAATAAGTACACTGTAAAAGGTGGAACGCACACGTAACAACTACTGTGCCTCCAGAGGAAAAGTATTGATGATCACATGTTTAATAGGTTTACTAAAGAACAGAATTTTGAAGAATAGTTATATTTGAATTCAGCAACGTTTTCTGCATGTTTTCGTAGAAGTATTTCAAAGAAGTAGAAATAATTGCCTGAACAAAATGTTATGACTTTCTCTTTTCCCAGCTTCTTTTCAACAGCGTGTTTTCATTGGTAATTTTCTGTTCCTACCTAAGTATCAACTCCCACTGGCTTTAGCCGAAAAACAGTTGGGTTTTCAGATCCAGCTCTGAGCAGTGGATTTGTGCTGACTTTTCCCTAGTAAGGCTCAGCACCTCCCTTCCATGTCTCATTTTATAGGATCAGGCAACGTCACAAGGTGCTGGGCTGCCCTACCAGAAGTGGTTGGGATGCTGCAGCGAGATCTGCACACATGTGCAGGTAAACACCTGGATAAAGTGTCAGGAAAGATTAACCCAAAGTGTGTGAGGAAGCAGCAATAACAGGCAATAAACTGTTTCTTATTAGATCTGCTCCCATTCTGAAGTTATAGTTAAGTCAACAGCTAAGTCAAAACCTCACAGGATGTGATGCTGTGCTTTGCCTGTGGATTTGTTTTCTACCTTTAAAGGCACTTTGTTCTCCACTCTGCCAGGTGCCCCCATCCCCCAGGAGCTCAGTGGTGAGCGCTGACCCATGGGGATGTCCCAGCTTCAGACTCTGGGGCATCCCTCTGCCCATCCCAGAGCCCCCAGTGAGGAAGATGATGGGTGGTGTCCACAGACCTGCACATCCACAGGATGCTGCGAAGGACTGAGATGCTCTTTAAGAACAGAGAAGCAGCTTTATCATTTTAATGGTGACAAAGATATCCAACAATTTCCTCTCCTCAGACACAGTTGCTATTGGAAAGACTAATGCCAGGTCTGCTCTGCCTTGTAGCTGCAGGTGAGGAGCTCTCTATCATCCTCTGTGCTACTTTTCGTGCACTGGCAACAGGCAGGAGAAAAGTTTTGCAAGGTGAAAACTTGTTTTTTTTATCTCCATTTTTAAAAGAAATTTTACTTTTAGTTACTTTGTGATGGTCATTCTACCACTTGTTGCTGAGGCAAGGTAGGCATAACTTCCTGCTTTCCAGCAATACCCAGGATTGGTGGAACCCTAACCACTGCAGTGCAGCTAAAAGCACCCATCCCCCAAGCACAGACACGTGCTCAAATGCCAGTAGGGAATGGCTGTGCTGAAATAAAGTGCCTCTGGGCTTTATGCTCCAAATGGGTGGAGCAGCCCTCAGCTATAGTAGCTGAGTGTAACACATCTGGACACAAAGTGGAACAAAGACCCAGGCCATGAACTCATGGTGAGATGCCCATGCACCAGCATCCTTTAGCTCATCTCTGTCTTTGTGGCACGTTTAGCATGAAGGGGTGCAAAGCAGCCATACCCATGCTCAGGCTGGGAAGGGGAGGCAGTGTAGCACATCAGCCTTGCTGAGTGACAGCCCTCAGCACTTGGGGGAGGACAAAAACACCTTTAAGGTCAGGTAAATGGCTTAGGAGATGCTCATGCCGCAGCTGACCAAGGCTGCAGTGTTCAGAGAGCAACCTTGCAAACTGAAGCATGGCAGTGGGTCAGCATTTCCAGGACAGAAAGCACTTCCTCAGGTTTTTGGTTTTGTTTTGTAGCTGGTTTTTTTTTTTTTTAAATTTTATTTTCAGATGAGTAAATTCTGCCTAAGGAATTTGGAAGGTCTGGGGCAGAGCATTAGCACATTGTCAGCCTAATTACACAATAAAACCTGCCAGAGTGCAGCCAGAACAACCATTTATGGAGTGAGCCGATGCCGAAAAAAATGTTGTTTACAGCATAGTGTCTACTCTGCCTGAAAATCACCCAAAGAGAGGAAGGAACTGGGAAAGGAGTCATTTGGTGACAATGTTTAAAAAAGAGCATGAAGTAGGTATTTCTGTCTCCATTCAAGAGGATTTGTTATTTGGTTCCCATGACTCCGTGCAGCCACTGCAGGGGGCGATGCACAGAGGCAGCACCCTGTCCCAGGTGTCCCAGCAATGTCAGCCTGGGTGGGAGGGAAGCCCACCCATTCCAGCTGCCAGCTGCAGCCTGCTCAGGCAGATGGAGAAGGCTCATGGGAATGGGGACCTTCAACATTTACGGTGGTAGTGGGGAAAATACATTTCTAAAGGAACTATTTCAGCAGAATCCTTTCATTAGCAACCAGGTAAGGGATGTGGCTCTGTCTTGGCAAGGACTTTAGGAACACTGCACTGTGGAAGGAGCAGATGCCAGCTGTCTTCTCTATTTCCAGCCCTCTGGAAATCCACAGGCCCCCAGCTGGGAGGTGGCAGAAGCATCCATGTGTAGCTGCAGGGCTTCAGCCACAGCAGTGCACTGCCAGCATGGATCCCACCCCTGCTGCAGTCAGGACCAATAGCTCAAGAAATCATCCTGTTTATTTTGGTTGCTTGAAAGAAATTGGTACCTTGTTCCAATTATTAGAGTGGTGTCTTATTCCAATTACACAAGTTAATGATATTTAGCTCTTATATTCTCCATTTCCAAAATAAATGGCATGTTTAGGCTAATTAACCCTCGCACCACCTTTGTGAAGTGAATAATTATGATCACTGTGGAATAACAAGAAGCACTTAAAGGAAAAAAAACCTGGTTAATTTGGAATTACAGTTGTTGAAATGGGAGTGTGTAGAAGTTTGGCAGAGAACAGGAAACAAACAGCAAATCTGCAGAGGCAAAGGAGAGGCTGGAGACTGCCATGTTCCTATGGCACATCAGGGCCAAACTCCCATTTCTCAGCAAACTGTTTCCATTTAACCTGTGCGTGCACCTACACCAGGGCACGAGCAGCTCCTTCCAGTGCCAGAGGCAAGAGCAAGCACGGTCTGGACATAGCATCTGCTCTAATGCATGGCAAGGCTGCCAAAATGCCACGCTCCAGACATGACTGTCACTCAAGTAATTCCACCTCAGAGATGCAATAAAGTTGTCATGGGCAGAATATGCTATCTACCACCTCCTACTCCCCGTACCAGCCCATTCTCTCCCTCCCGCAGGCTCTTGGCACACACATGCTTCCCTGCAGGGACTCCTATCTGCAGGATCAGGCCGGCCCTCCACAGCCACAGGGTTTCTATGCTCCCTGGCACCATGGGAGAGTTGTTCTGGCCACCTCCTCACACCATTTTCTGCAATGAGCAGTGCAAATATTGAAACCTTCCCAACTTTTCCCCATTTTTACCAGAGCTGAGCAGGATCATTCAAACAAGCTTACTCCAGAAGTCTGAAGAAGGGTGATACTAGCATCGTCCATGTGGAGAAACACATCATTATAGGAGGAAGTATCAACATAATGATGAACTTTCTGAAGTGCCCCACGGAATTCTTCAGCAGGTATTTTTAGTTTTCGCTAAATTTCTCTGGGACTTGAAGGCAGCCAAGCAGAGGTACACTTTTACGAGAGGGGAAGGGGATTGCTTTCGAGCACTGCACACATCTGATGGCAAGGACTGGCCTGATAGCAGCTCTGGAGAGCGTAATTCATGACAACCCCATGGGGACAGTGCATGTGGGAAACAGAAAGCTAAAAGCCATTATCCATTTGCCTAATGCCCTTACACAGAAGGCAGCTTCTCTGCTTCTGATGCTATTAGCTCCCAGGTATTGATGGGAGGATGAGCCCCCTTTTCACGAGGGGTAATTAATCAGAATACCCAAATGAGCACATGTAAACACACAAAGCACAAGAAAAAAGAGCCCCTCCTACCCCTTCTTCAGAATCATAACATCATTTGAGTTGGAAGGAACTTTTAAAGGCCATCTAGTCCAACTCGTCTGCAATGAACAGAGACATTTACAGCTCAATTAGGTTGCTCAGAGCCTGGTCCAGCCTGTGCCCAGGAGGAAATGCCACCTTGCACCCGAGGGCAGATCAGATAGATAATTGTATCTAAATACCTTTTCTTCTTGAGTATATTCATTTTTTGTTGCTTCTATGTTTATGTTTATCTCTCCCTCTGTGTTAATGTAGAACTCCCTTTGCTTGCCTTGTGCTGGCAAGAGGTACAATGGGATGTACAGGAACACCCCAGAACGTGCATATTTAGTGGGAAGAGAGTTGATATTTGAGTTAAAATTAATAGACACGAGTAAGTGGCTGAGAGCACCAGTCTGGATTGCAGCAGCTGTTGAGCCCTGGATGGAGAGAGAGCAGCATCCATCTCCTGGGCCTTTGGTCACCACAGGGGTTCACCAGCAGTAGCTTTGTCTTAGGACATCCAACACCAACATGGAGCACACAGTGAAAGGAAATGAAGATCTAGATATTTTGTCCTAGAGTTTCCAGAAGTGATTTTTGGTGGCCAGATTCACTTGTTCTCTGCACAGGTCCCATGGTTCATCCATGTGGCATTGGTGAGATGTCCAGGCCCAGCCCTGCACGGCCCTACCCCACAGCACAGTGCTCACCTGTGGGTTGCGCTGCTCATGGCTGTGCCTTCAGCATCAGCTTTGGTCCCAGGCAACAAAACCTAGAGTGCATGTAATCCCTGTGAGACAGATAAAAACAGGTTGCAGGAAGATGTATAACTCACTAAACAGAGTAGTGGTGTTTTTACATTAATAAGTAATAGCACATTAGTGGATGGAGGAAATCTCTTCCGCTTTAATGGGATGATATTGGTGCTTTAATAGGTAGAAAGCCATTCTTACTCAGGGGGGCCATGGATGAGGGCTCCAGCTCCCCACTTCCCTTTATTTCAGGATGATGTCTCTCAGTAGGAACATGCCGTGAAAACCTGTGCACTGCCGTTGCTTTAATGCCACTGAGATTGCACCGGGGACTCAATGAGCAGGAGGCCCCACGCCACTCTCTGCGGGTCTCGTGTTCCTGCACGTCAGCGGCACCCAATGGGACAAACGTGGGGGCACCCAATGGCACAGGTGGCAGCGACTGCTTAAAAGTGCAGATATACAAACCCCATCACCTCAGCCCACAGTCACTTCATAAAATAAAATAAAGTAAAATAAAATAAAAAGCTCTACTTGGGCCTCAATTTCTAACAGAAAAAATGCCCTGTCTTGGGCTAAATTGCTCAAAAGATGAGGGTGGGTTCATCGGTGAGGTCCTTTTCCATGAGGCTCTGGGGATAATTATAGTTATGTTGTTTCCTAACTGACGTTTCAATAATCAGTATTTAATGATCACTGGGAGCAAAAGGCTAACTGAATTGTGTGGCCATGTGAATTGTGGCTGGGAAGTTACGGTCCGCGATCGAATGATCGGACTTGCAGCATTGCTTGGGAAAATGGCAAATACTAACAGAAAACCTGCTGGTTTTGTCCAACAGTGTCTCAAACCAGCCCGCTAAATCTAATTTACACCATTCTAGAGATTTGTATCCTCTAAATCAACTAAAACTGAAGACACAGAAGAGTAATGGAAGTTCATTAAATACAAGATTTTCACGACAAATGACTTGTTTGGATGCTAAAATGTGTCGCTGGTATCTCACCCCTGCCAGAAGCAGCATCAGAGAGGAGGCAGGAGGGAGCTGCTCCTTCTTCAGCACACCCAATGGCAAAGCTGCTGCTTGCCAGTGACAGACCTCACACACACACATACACACACACACACACACACACACACACACACACACACACACACACTTATTTATATAATGCACAACGGCAAACAATAGCAATAGTAATAATTGCACAGCTTGCTGGCAAGCTGCGATCCCTCCTGCCTGTGCAACACGTAGCGTTAGCTCACAGGTACACCACTGCTGTGCCTCGTGGGGATAAATATAGATAACAATGCACCAAAGCTGCGATCTCTGAGTCCAGAGCTGAACCCAAACTTCCCAAAAGTTCAAGGATGGCTTTGGTTCAGGGCTGTCTCTGGAGACCTCAGAACCCCGTTTACCCTGTGAAGAGGAAAAACAGGAAGCAGAAACCTTTTCAGGCCCCCGGGCCTTTCCTCCTGCTGAGCTGGCACGGTATGAGGGAGGTTATTTTGGCTGCAGGCACCAGCAGGAGGAACCTCCCTCTCCTGTCTGCTCATGGCTTCATGCGTGCAGCAGGAAACCCCTGGTGGGCAGCACCTGGATGGGACTGCTTCCAGTGAAGGGGGTGTACACCAGAGGGTGTACAGAGGTGGCTGTGCAGAGATCCTCTCTGCCTTGAGGCTGTCGGCTGTACTAAGCAAACGACAGAGTGATTTTTAAGAGGAGAATCGGGTCTTGGTTGGGCCTCTTTCTGGTTTGTGTCCTGGCTTCCTTGTGGCTTTCATGTTCAGGCAGCTGGGGTTTATCAGCAGGAAAACCCATGAAATAGAATCAGAGACATAGAACATCCCAGCTGGAGGAGACCCATACAGACAGCTCCAGGTCCGGCTGGCATTCCTGGCTGCCTGGGCTCACTGTTGACTCATGTACAGTTTGCTGTCAACGAAAACAGGACAGAACAGTGCCTATACATATTTACAGAAGTAAATTTGCAAAACACAAACGTTTATCAAAATTACATATGAAGCCTTAGAAACCACAGCACGCAACCTGGCATAGCTCATCGGCAAAGCTGTAATTACAAGCCCTTGCATCAGGCAGCTGAGTCACGAGATAATGTGGGAGAATTAGGGATGAACAGCAAGAAAATCCACATTCTTGGCTTGGGGAGATGCAGAGATATCTGGTTCCCCTCCCAGGATGCTGTCAAAGTTTTGCAAGTACAGAATTAGTGTGCATAATCTGTGCATTTCATGTAAACTGCTGCAGCACAGTAGTTCTAGAGTAAAGAGGGTTGGGGTAAAAGCTGCTCAGAACTATTTCCTTTCAAACACTTGCTAGGTATTAATGCCATGTTTGTTTGCAAATCACGGTATTTCCTGATTTTAGCACATATTTACTGCTTATTTAAGCTTTATCTTCTTCTCATAACTGCAAAAATATTAGGGACAGAGGCTAAACTGCAGGTAAATACACTGCTGTCCTAGGGATTGGCCTTACAGTATGGGGAATTGATGCAAGCACTTTGGAAAGCTGGGAGACCAGAAGTTTGTCACTCATTCAATCTGCATGACAAGGGTTGGCGAATGCAATTAATAAAAGTCAGAGCTGGCTCATGGGCAGTGCACTGGTCAGAAGAGAAGGAAATTTATGCTAAATACATTTTATGTAAAGTAGATGAGCCAAGTGTAATGTCACAACTGTTCATGTGATGATATGGTGCTTTTATTCTTTCTCTGCTTGTGAAATATCAAACAGAGGATTTCATTCTTCTCTCACACTCTCCAGATAGCGTGCTAAGCACAACTCATAACAAGACATCTGCTAAATTTCCAGCGTGAACATCACTGTGTATGCAGAGCCCTGTATGTCTTACAGTTTCACAATATCAGAATTACATGTTTCCAAGAACACCTTTTAGAATGTGCAATTTGAAGTGATACTTCCAAGAATTATTCTGTTTGCAGTAAGCCGAGCTTGGGATCTGAGCTTTTCTGACAAATACAGAGAAAACTTATTCAAACAAAACAAAAAACTTTGTAGTAAAAGGAATTTAGATCTTTAGGTTAGATACTAGAGATTTCTCAGGGTAAGTCCAGAGTGACTTTGGGCTATGGTTTGGTACATGGTGTGAGATAAGCGTGTATTGAACACCCTGTGCACTGCTGTGGTTAATTAGTGTAACAAGGATTTCAGCCCTTCCAAAAGTCTTTCTACAGGTCACCTGGCTTTACAGCATGAGGTGCTCTCCAGAAAAAAGAAAAAGAAAAAAAAAAGAAAAAAAAGAGTTTGGATTGAATGCAGCAATGACCATCCTACAAAATGACAAAACTGCAGGTTTAGGAAAGTTTGGCTAGTGGACTTTGAGACAGATTCCCAGCATCCTTCTGTCCCTTCCATTCTGAAAGGCCTCTTCTGTCTTTTGTTAGCAACCCACCAGTCCCTGGTGCAGCTGTGCTAGGAAGGCCACAGGAAGGGTTTTGTCTTGTTCAAGACATGGGCGAGGTGGTACCAGCATGGAGCTCAGCCTGCTCCCGTGACCCGTTCCCCTCCACCCTGTGCACACACACTCTGGCATCAAGAGACAGTGCTTCCAGCTCCGAGAAAACGTTCTGAAGGGCTGTCCTTCGGATGGCCTCCTGCAGAACCAGCCTCGCTGTGTGTTCTCCGGTGTCTGATGTGACAGAAGTTTGCACTGTGGTCTCTTCCCAAAGGTGGGCATTCACTCCCTTTGGGCTGACTTTATTTTTGAGGTACCAAAGCTAACAAAAGTACAGGGAGTCTACAAAAAGAGATCTCCAAAAGCCGCCTAGACGTGGTGCTGGGCACCCTGCTCTGGGTGTCCTTGCTGGAGCAGGGGCTGGGCCCCATGGACCCAGAGGTTTCTGCCCACCTCAGCCATGCTGTGACCCTGTGGTAGTCCCTGGAAAACCCACACAGGTCACATCTCTCAGTGCATGGGAGAGGTTTCAAGGAAGACTAATCCAGACTGATGGTATCTCCTCCACAAACCATTCTGCCCCACAATCCTCGTGTTTATCTGGGAATGTGGCCTCACCCCTTTTGAGCTTATTTGTCAGAAATTCCTGAGAAAGCACAATGCTGCTGCAGCGTGCCTGGAAAATCCCGTATTTGACCACACTAGGAGATCAGTTACTAAAGTGTGGAAAATGGAGCCCAGGCTAGGAGTGGCTTTGCAGCGTGATTAACATTTGTTTTGGAGAAGCGGCTCATAAGGGTCTTTACTTGACCCTTCCACGCTGCATCTCAAGAACTGCCAGTGATGGAACAGTTAATTTTTTATTTTACAGGGGCTTTTATCTGCAGAACCATCACTGAATGGGATACAGCCTCCTGCAGGACTTCGCTGCAGGGCAGTTACTGAGACCTTGCAATGGGGCTGTCAGCACACCCATAGCCCAGACAAGCCCTAGAACAGCAACTTGCAGACTGACTGCAGCTATCTTTAACTAACATAAACCTACTGAAATCAAAGACGCTGTCTGGACTTCCAGCATGAGGGCTGGCTCCATCCTTGCTTTATCTTGCCCAGTCCAAGCAATGGGGCTTCTCCAGTTTTCTGGTCCTTCATCTAACTTTATCTAATGCATTAAGGAATCACCTTGGCGTGAACTGTGGGGTGAGCTAACGATATCTCAGACAAAGTGCTGCCCATCCAGCAAGGGCACATCTGTCTTAAAGAAGGTGAGGAAAGGCTCTTGTCTGGCCATCTGAAAGCATGAGCAAAAAAAAAGTCAAATCAATGGCAAGAAAACAAGCCTATGGACAACACAGTCCATGAAGAGGGTCTGGGAAGAGTTCAGCATTTATCTTGCAGGCCAGGCACAGATGTTTTTCAACATTAAACTCCCAGCAGTACCAAAGCCAACCTTTTTTTCACCAAGGTCATTACTAACTATTTCCAACTGATAATCATAGAATCATAGAATCATTAAAGTTGGAAAAGACCACTAAGATCATTGAGTCCAACCATCAACCCACCCCACCACATCCTCTAACCATGTCCCTCAGTTGTTGTTAAAATGGGATGCTATTAAAATTATCTCCAGGCAAATTCAAAGCACACAGATCTTCACTTGACAGATGCCTGGAAATATTTGGTACGTATTAACTTAACTACTTATAAAATGTTAATGTGTGCAAAGCATGTTTACATTCAGTCTGATGCTGAAATCATCTCATACAGTCCCTTTCTAAATGGACATTTGCAGTAGAGCAGGCAATCGCTGTGATTAGATATCAGATGAGAGACAACTGTCCAGAAGCAGCTACATGGTGTAAATCCCACTGGCTGGGCTGAGCCACTGTGTTCTGATGGGTGAGGTGTCTGTGCCTTGTTTGTACTAGCAGTATTGCTGGGCATTATGTGGCCATGTCAAGGAGTAAAAAGACTTGTTTCAACCTGATTTTTAGTACAAAAGCAAATGGAAGTCTTTAAATTCTATAGGAAATTTGGTTTGTAACTGACAAGTGGGTATAGAAATGCTGAGCAGGACAGCGATATTCCTGGCATACAGCTGACATTTGCCAGGATGAGAAGGAGAGCTGAGGACACCTGTGGAAGGCCCAATTTCCTCATGAGCCTGACTGCTTGGAGCTGCTTATTTCTTCTCGTCCCCTGAGATCTCAGCAGTACAGAAGCTGCAGACTGAGCCCATGTCACTCCACCAAAACTCCTGGAGTCCATACATCACCATTGGGTCAGCAGGGATAGGAGCTATCCCTGGCCTCTCACAACTTTTGGGGACATACCCACCCAAAAATGCTTGCTTGGGTTAGGGTAAGAACTGCATTCTCTGAAGCACATAATCTGCAAAGGCCAGCATGTCCTCCCTCCTGGATGGGAAAGCTCCTGGATGGAAGGCAGATTTTCCACCATTTTAATGAGATTTTGTCATGTTTATAAGCTTTTGTAAATGTTATAAGTTGTGCCATACTGTTGCGGCCTGGATCAGAGCTCAGGTTCACCTGAGTACAGCCCAGTCCTGCAGAGGATGTTGAGTGAGAACACAGCTGCAGGAGAGATTGAGGTGGGGACTCTTGTGAGCTGGGATGGGCCCTGCTTTCCCTTGTCTGAAAATTTCCATCTTTCCTTTCCTTTCTTCTTTCCTTCCCTGGACAGATACAGGTAAAATGCCAGGTTCTCCACATGAATGGTTTTGTCTAACTCTCTTCATCTCCCATACTCTCATGCTGGTGGCAGTCCTGGGTATTATTAGAGATGGCTCAGGGGAGACTTTATCATCCCTGAAAGGAGGTTTTAGTGAGGTGGGGGTCAGCCTTTTCTCTCAGGTAACTGTGATAGGATGAGAGGGAATGGCCTTAAATTCTGGTAGGGGAGGTTCAAGATGGATATTAGGAAATGTTTCTTCTCAGAAAGAGTGGTGAGGCATTGGCACAGGCTGCCCAGGGAGGTGGTGGGGTCACTGTCCCTGGAGGTGTTCGAGAAACACGGAGATGTGGCACTGAGGGATGTGGTCAGTGGGGATGGGTTGGTGGTTAGACTTGATGATTTTAGAGTTCTTTTCCAGTCTTAATGATTCCATGACTCCATGATTCTACTTCACTTTCCCTTGTATAGGGTAATTGAACTGCCAGCTTTGTAACACCACTAACCTGCCCTACAGAAAATGTCTGGATTTTAAGAGCATCTGCTTCTCCATTCAACAACAGTTGAAATTTTGCTTTAAACTTCCTAGGGATTAATCACTCCAGATAATATTTCTGTTACACCTATCCCCACTTTTGCCCTCCAGCAGCAATGATGCTGCAGGAAAACTAAAGAACTGATGCTTGTTACTGACATTATCCAAAGAACAACACAGAGTAGGATATTCTGAGTTGGGTATAATCATCCTAAACACAGGAGTGTGATTAGCGAGCAATACTTGATCCTGGGAGCAAGCACGTTTATCAATTCACATTCAAAAATAGGAGACAGAAAGCGACACTTGGGACTAAATTCCTTCATGGGGTCACTCTAAACTGCCTGAGGACCCAGAGATGAAGATGGTCAGGGTGTTTTCCCAAAGGCCAGGTTAATGGGCACTCCAAAAACACAGACAGGGATCTGGTGGTACTCAGTGCAGGTAAGAAACCATCTGGATGAGTAAAGAGGAGAAGAAACTCAGAGATGAGTCCTCCACCTTCTCAGGTGGTGCTGCTCTGTGCATCATGGTGAGGGCCTGATTTGGGGCTGTTATTTTTGGATGCAGCCACCCTTCTGCCCTGGGGCTGACTCACCTCTGCAGGAAAGCCTCTTCCCCACACACTGTGAGCAGCTTCCTTCAACAGCTCCTCCCTTCCTACCAGGGCGCATCCAGGGATCTCCACCAGCCCTCACAAGCAGCTTCTCAGCACACACTGCAGCTGCACTCACAAAGAGCAACCTAAGCTAAAAAACAGTAAATGCTTGAACTTTGTCCTGTTAGTCAGATCTCAAAGGATGATTGTAACAAATCTCATAAACTCCAACAAATTAATTTCTCTTATCCTCACTTTGCGTACAAGGAAGGTCAGGCATAGGCAATACAAATTATTTTCCCAAATTCATCCTGTGAGGCAGGGCCAAGAAGAGATTTTAGATCTAGAGATTTGCAGGCCAGCCAAGCTGGAAAAGATCAGTTTTCAGTCAACAGTGGATCAGAAGCTGATCTGAGACGTCCCTTTCCAAGCCTATTACTTAGATGGTACCAGGAGATAAGGCAGGGCAGGGACCTCTAAGCATTGAGGAAACACAGGTCTTTGATAAATACCGCAGTTACCCTTTCTTCCATCACAAATGGTTCTTTCAAGCAGAATATGAAGGCTGAAGGCTGGTGATTCAGGGAGTAAGCAGTAGCCATGTAAGTGGTGCCTCTTCAGGAGTTACAGTGACTTTTTGCAGAAAATCTTCATGGTGAGTCCTTCCCTCAGATTCTCATGTAAGAATGTCTTAAAAACAATAGGCAGCTGAAAAAAAAGCCACCAAGCACTTTAGTGATGGATACTCCATTCATGGAGGTGCTGAAGGCCAGGTTGGGTGGGCCCTGGGCAGCCTGATCAGGTGGGTGGCCACCAGACCACTGCAGGGGTTGGGGCTGGGTGGGCTGTGAGGTCCCTTCCAACCCAGTCACTCTCTGATCCTATGATTCTGTGATTCTATAATGGAATGACTCTGTGATTAATCATTTTAGGCCCTTAAAAAACAACGGGAAATGCAGACTTCTTGGCAGAGTGGTAGACCTTGGGCAGCTGGGGCTGTGTCTGGCAGAAAACCCTGTAGGTAGTGGGAGATGCAGTCATGCTCTCTCCTGTTTGTTTTGTTCTGTCCTTTAGTCCTCCTGTTGAACTAACTTCTTTTAACTGCAATGCATTCTGATGAGTGTTCCACTTCAGCAGATCCATCTGCCCTGGCCCTGGCACAGTGCAGTATCCAGAAGGCAGGCTGAGAGCTTGGCATCCTACCTCCCCAAACACAGCACCACATACCTGCCCACCTTCGCTATCTGGACAGAAAGCCACAGCATCCACAAAGGTGACAATTTCCTGGCTACAAATTGGATATGAAACTTGCATGTAGACAAAGGCTCACGGGGCTCATCCCATGCTCTGGGCTGATCAAGTTTCTCTGCATCGACCACTGCCCACTCCTTCCCGTCTGAAGTCTCTAATGGCTTAAGAATGTGTTTGAAGCAGTCGCAGTTTGTGCTTTAGAATAAATAGGAAGTGAGACAGATTACACAACACAGCGAGGTTGCCATAGTGATTGTTTGTCGGAGAAGAGTAACTGCAACTTCAGAACCCCATGTGGCTGTGCCTGCAGCCCTTACCTGCGCAACCCAGCCAAGGGTGGAGGTGCTTGCAAGGACAGTCCACCTCCCTGCTCCTGCTGCAGGTGTGGGGAACCTGCCCAGAGGTAGTGCATGCATCGGTGCAGCCTGGGTTTTTGCTGAGTGACACACACTGGAACTTGGCACCCATGTTCTGACGTGCATGACTCACCGAGCCAGCCCATCACTGCACGGGTGTGAGTGCCTCCCTATACATCAGAGATGAATCATAAGTCATTAGTGTGACTTCTAAAGCCGTGGATTATCAATCACACATACAATCTCAGATGAAAGCATGCGGCCGCTTTGAGAGCAAGCTGATCTCCGGAGCACAAGGGTTACCTGTCGGGTGCTCCTGTGCTGGAGGGTGGCGGGGCACTGCCTGGAGAAGCAGCCAATGGAAAGTACATCCATGTGCCATTTGGGAGATCCACTTCCATTTCCACAAGAACGTCTCTGAGACCCAAGCACCAGATACATCAGCACAGTGATATGAATGCTACTGTTTTCTGAGCAGTGCAATGATAAGTTGGCATCCTTTGTAGGGGGTTTTGCACTCGTGGCTTTACATTTGATGCTTTACAAGGAAGACATCGAGGCTCTGGAGCATGTCCAGAGAAGGGCAACTAAGCTGGTGAGGGGTCTGGAGCACAAGTCTCATGGGATGGGAGTAGCTGAGGGAACTCAGATTGTTCAGTTTGGAGAAGAGGAGGCTCACAGGAGACCTTACAGCTCTCTACAACTGCTTGAATGGAGGTTGTGGTGAGGTGGGGATCAGCCTCTTCTCCCAGGTAACAGCTAGAGGACAAGAAGTAATGGCCTTAAGTTGCACCAGGGGAGGTTTCAGTTGCATATTAGGAAATATTTCTTCTCACAAAGAGTGGTGAGGCATTGGCATAGGCTGCCCAGGGAGGTGGTGGAGTCACTGTCCCTGGAGGTGTTCAAGAAAAGGGCGGATGTGGCACTGAGGGACATGGTTAGTGGGCATGGTGGGGATGGGTTGTTGGTTTGACTAGATGATCTTAGTGGTCTTTTCCAACCTCTGTGATTCTATAGTTCTACATATTTCTTTTCCTGAATGAAATATCAAAAGTCTTGCCAGCTGACCTGCAATATTATACTATAAAGGGAGGCACAGAAGAAAGATGTAAATGGGGGCAAGGTGAGACAGAGGCAGCACAGCTGGAAGCACACCTTGTTTCTGGGCTCTTTCTGACACAGACCTCCCCTGAAAGGCCAACCCCAGGGCAGCTTCACAGCCTCTGCAGCAGAGATCGCTGGCACCTCCTGGACATAACGGTCACAAGTCAGGTCTGAGCAGCAGCATCTTAGTGACAACATGCAGAGTCCTCCACAGAATGTTTATATTCACATGTCAGCATTGCTCACCCCAGGGCATAATGTTTGCATAAACAGGCTAAAAATGCTGCTTGGGAAATTATTACCAAACTAAGACCCCCTTATCTGAACCCAGCAGCGAAGTGACTGTTTTGCCTTAAGAAGTGAGATGGCTGCTAGGGCAGTTTCTCACTGCACCGTGCTGAAGCGTGGATGGTTAAGATGTACTCTAAACTTGTACATGGGTGATGGCATATCCAAACCAAGTCTGGTTCCTTACTAGGCAGAATTGGCCCCAAATAATCTTTTCTTTTCAAATATTTGGCAGTACTCCTTTAGGCAGAGCTGATCCTGCCTTGGAGCAGGATGGTGGACCAGAAAGCATCCTGAGATCTCTTCAAGTTCCATTTTCTTGTGATCTTTTTTTGGAATGAAATCAAATCCACGGCATCATTTCTGATCCCTGCTTTGAACTGCTGTTATGAAGCAGAACCCACAGCTTGGGTGCCCCTTCAAAACTTGGGATTGTGAGAGAGCCTTTGATGTGAGGTATTCATCAAAAGCCATGGAAGAACCCCAAAATTGCTTTCCTAGAACAAACCAAGGAGCCATGCAATCAGCTCCACTCTCCAACAGCAGTCAGTAAGAAGGCAGTCAGGGCAAGATGAAAAGTAGAACTTTGTGCAGACTCCTTCCCAGAATATCACAGTGTCAGCTAGGATTTAATTTAATTTACTTTCAGCAGCTGTAGGATTATTACACCCACTTACCCTATAGCTTTCTATTGAATATAGCCTCCTCAGAACCACCTGGCAGTGGTAGTTGCTGAGCAAATTGTTCTTGCACAAAGATCTTCTTGCTGTTGAAAATAAAAAACAGCTTGTCATAAAGAAATGAAAAACTGTGACTTTTCAGATATTCCCAAGGCAGTTTCCAAGACAGGATATGAAAAACTAAAGCTGCAAAGAAGAGCATGCACTGACTGAATGCTTTCATCAGTAAAGGTGAGAGAGACAACAGCCACCTTGCTCTCTCAACAGCCAGGAGAAAGTTTCAAGATGGAAATTTGTTTCATCTGCTTTGAGCAGCTGAGGAGAAAACCACCCCATACTGGGCAGGGCTCAGCCCTAGCATTTCCCTGTTTCTCCTTAGCCAGGTGTCTGCATCGCCCTCCCTTGGGTAACAATCCACCCATTCACCCACACATAGCTGCCAGGTGCATCACGAGGTGAAGGTCAGTGCAGTAAATCCTACATGTCTGCAGCCACTGAGAAAGCGAACTCCTCGCAGTCTGCAGAACGCATTTCTGCACAGCCTGCCTTCTGCAGCTTGAAAACTCTGCGTATGCTTTGCATCTGGCTGCCTCAATACAGTGTCATAAGGGAAGCTACCTCTTCTGGATGATGTACTGAGTAGCAGGATCACAAACCGTCCTGTACTGGGAAATTCAGTTTATCTTAAACAAGCTCAACTACCAAATAAGATTTTTTTTTTTTTTTTTTTTTTTTTTTTTTTTTGCTACGGACTTGTTAGATAAAAATATTTACATAATGTTTTCCTTTGAATGGCTGGAGCTGCAGGTTGGAATTTCTCACTGACTATGCTCCAACACACAAATGAAAACTTTTTATTTTTCTACATTCCTGCTTCTTAGCTTGGCCAGAGCTCCATGCATTTGCCTGAGAGCAGAGCACATCCCCAGCCCTGAAGCCCAAGTCGGAGCTTGTGCGTGCTCTCTGCTAGAGCTCACGCTTGAACCCTTTGATTTCAGGGAGGTAAACAGGACTTGACATCAGCAAAGCACCATCTACAAATCAACAGTGCTAAAGAGCCGCTACTGTCTTATGAACAACTTTACCAAGCTGAAACAGGTTTGCTCATTTATCAGTTCCCTCCTCCTCTGTACTGCAGATATTTGCCTGAAAATAAGCCATTTTGTTCATGAAGGGTCATCTATTCCTTTGTGCATTCCCCCTGTAAAATCCAGGCCCTTTCACTATGCAGAATCAGCAGGATAAATTAAGGAGAAAAAAGAAAATAGCCAATTTTTGTGGAATTCTTGGATACAAGAAAAAGGGGTGGGGAGGTGTAAGTTTATACTGTCTCTGCAGAGCTATATTCTACTGGAAAGCTTTTAGGTTTGTCAGCAGTAGATTATGAATTTCATCTTGTTTCTTAGCATCCCTCTGCAAGGATATATATCCCATGGGACTCTTAAAAATTAAATCTTACCCCTACCTCTGCCAGAAGGACCACATCAAACTCACGAGCAGTTCCAGCCTTCTCACTGATAGCAACCAGGCAGCAGCAGAAAGAGAAACTAGGACAAAATCTGTGCAGCATATGGTCCATGGGGCGACAGGCTCGGCCCCCAGCTGCTGAGGGAGCAGGAGCCACACGGCCCCTCCAGAGGCCAAGGGGAGCAGCCAAGCAGCCCATCAGGCACGGGGACCCAAAGTCAGGCTCTTGGCTGGTGCCAAGGCACCTACCATTTGGCTGGCCAAGCTGCACATATGGACAACTGGCCAGTGGCCAAATCCTCTCTGTTTTGTTTCTCCAATCCCAAAGGGTGAGCAGTGGGAAGCTGGTTGTCATTTGGAGTGTGGGAAGCTCGCTACTGTAGCAATAGGGACCTGGAGGGCTTCAGGGATGAAAACTTGGGGTCCCAGGAGAGGAGGCCCCATCCCAGGAGACATTCAAGGCCCAGCTGGATGGGCGGTGGGCAGCCTGATCTGGTGGGTGGCAACCAGCCCTTGGTAGGAAGTTGGGGCTGTGTGGGCTTTGAGGTCCTTTCCAGTCTAAGCCATCCTATGATTTTCTGATTCTGTGTGAGAGGAGCTGTGATGTAGAAAGCTAAGGTGATGCAGATGACAAAGAACATAGAGGGACCTGGGATGTCATGGAGAAGAGAGAGGGGAAATAGGGCCAGGGGAGTTAAGGAGGGGGTACATATCATGGATGACAGGAGTTGTTCTCCAGTAGGGATGCTAGGTGGTCTCTACAAGCCAGCACACCCACATGAGCTGGGCTGCTCTGGGCCCTGACCCACAAGGCATGGCACAGCCCCACAGGCCTGCCAGGTAGGGCTGCTGGAGCAGAAATCTGCCCATTGCTTGGGTGTCAGCACAGTTAAATCCATTGCTCACAAGACATCCTACATATTATCCCAAAATTGAACATCCAGTTTTCATTACGTTATTATACTATTTAAAATAATGTTATTCTTACAGGAGAAATATCTGATCACTTTCTAATAGTCATGATTGCTTTATTTCTGTACTAGTGCTCATCAGTAAATTTCTTACATCAGAACACGAACCTGACTGGAACAGAAGGTATTATAACAGCAAATAGGATTTCATTCATAAATATGATCCATTACCACCATCTGATAATTCAATGACTTACTCAAAGACTTCTGAACTATTCACTGCTCACTGAAGGCGAACTATTGTGTTTGCTAGTAAGAGGTATTTGTAGATGATATCTCCACATTCTCAGAAGACCACAGAGGCACTGTGAGTCAACTTGTGTGAAGAAAATTGGACACATCAAGAGAAAATTAAAGGACAACCTCTCTGACTGGGAACATTGGTGTCCCGGTGATTTCCCAGGCACCCATCACACTGTTGGTCAAATGCATAACCAGACTCAGCCCACAAGAGTTCAATGTTCATTTAAACATTCTTCTGCCAAGTGCCCTTAGGTTTGAGAACAGGGCCAGAAGAGCCGCAGCAAGCAGATGTAACCATCTCATGGTTATCTCATTCTATTCAAACAGCTAAATGCCAAATCCCTCTTAAGACTTCTGGCTTTGTACACTGCTGCTTTATCACACGGTGATGTTTTGCTGCAGGAAGCATGGCCTGTGTAATGCAGGAGTAATAGCCCATGTAGTTGACCTATTTGTGGTCTCTATGGAGCACAGACCAGGTGCATTTTGCCTTATACTCACAAGGAAGGGCACTGCATGAGCAAAGCACCATTAAAAGACTAGAAAAAATGAAGTAAGAATAGGCAGACAGCATTCTCAAACATGGGATTACCAGCAAAATCCCACAGGTATCTCTTCCAGGGCTTAGATCATATGAATCATAGGGATCACGCAGCAACATCTTCATAAATGATCTGGAAACACAAGGAACAGTTGTAGGAAATTGTCCTGGTTTCAGCTGGGACAGAAGTGATTTTCTACCTAGTGTCTGGTATGATGCTGTGTTTTGGTTTTAGGAGAAAAACAGTGTTGATAGCACAGTGATGTGTCAGTTGTTGCTGAGCGGTGTTGCACAGAGCCAAGGCTGTTTCAGATCCTCATGCTGCCCTGCCAGTGAGGGGCTGAGGGGATGCATGCAGCTAGGAGGGAACAGAACCATGACAGCTGACCTAAACTGGCCAAGGGGATGTCCTCTACCACACGGTGTTATGTGAAAACTTCAAAGCGGTGAGGTTTTAAGGAAATGCATAAAGGAAACAAAGTATGTAGAATTGAAAGTCACAGCTGGCAAGACAGATGACAAATAAAAAGGTGGGACTTTGCTGCTGCTAACTGTTGAATAAACTCATCCCCCTGAGCAAATTGTGAAGTCTAAGAGAGAGTTGTTGTAGTAGCAAATTTAAAGTTTTTAGGTTTAGGTTAGCACTTCCCATCAAGTGAATTGGAGGTGGAGAATGAGTGAGATGAAGAGTGAGTTGTGGTTTCAGGCAAAAGAAAGTTAAAAAGCTGATAAAGGACAAGAGTAGAACTACAATCATGAAAGGCAAGAGCTGCCAAAAAGAGATTTCATTCTTTGAGGAGATTATGTGCTTGATTTATAATTGCCAAGACATAACAGATTTTTGCAATTTTCTTGCTAAAAGTCATATTGACACTTTGATTAGAAATTATCAATATACAATATTAATAAAACATTAAGGGAATGAAGAAGTGAGTAATAAATAGCTCAAAATGTATTTTCTTCATCAGAAAGATTTGTAATCTATGGGACCTTAGGAAGATCAGCCGTAGCTTGGCACCTCTCCACAATTTTTATCCATTATCTTCAAGACACAAAATCACTGCTGATAAAATTTCAAATACAGCAAATGTTGGGCAGGACAGAAAGATCCGTATTACATATCAAACAGAGACTTTCCAAAAGAAAGGCATTTGAAGACAGTCAAATACAAAGATAATACTTGACCCAAGCAAGGTAGATCATCCCCTAGGAAGAATTGGACATACCGGAGAGAGCCCAATGGAGGGTACCAAGATGATGAAAAGGATGGAGCACCTCCCCTTTGAGGAGAGGCTGAGGGAGATGGGACTGCTCAGCCTGGAGAAGATGGCCACAAGAAGCAACGGGCACAAAATGGAGCACAGGAGGTTCCCCCTGAATAACAGTAGCACTTCTGTGCTGTGCAGGTGATGGAGCACAGGCTGCCCAGAGGCCGTGAGGTTTCCTCTTTGGGGGCCTCCAAACACTGCCTGGACGCGATGCTGGGCACCCTGCTCTGGGTGGACACACGAGTTCCTGCCCACCTCAATCACTCTGTGACTTTGTGAACTGCATCTTACAATAAATGACTCTAGAGGAAATTTGTAGTCATCTTGATCAAGCTATCAGTGCAATGCATCATGGCCATCCAACGTGCTTGGCAAGGCAGAAGGTGAAAGACAGAGGACAGGACTGGCAGCAGTAATACCACCACTAAGGCAGTGCCAGTGGATGGGAGTGCTTCTGCTGGGGCACGTACAAGAAATTGCTCTGCTTCGTCAAAGGAAAGAGTATTTAATTTCTCAATGGTTTTGAACTTCTTATGCTGTACACATGTCACTTTCTAATCTATTTTTGGCTAATGAAATTTCTGAGAAGAAAATCAGATTGCTATTGACACTGAGGCTAATGCAGCCTCCTGTTTGTCACAATCACTTTCAGAAATGAGGTTATAAGAGTGCTCTAAAAAATACTTGATTTGACAGGCCTGGAAGATAGAATGGTTTGTTGCTGTCAGTCTACAGTAATGGAAGCTGAGCGGAATTGCTCAAGAGTAACAAATTACATAGATTTTAGTGCACAGAACAATTTCAGCAACATCTCCTTAATGTCCCTTTTAATACAAAGAAATTGCTGTCTGCTATGTAAATTGGTACCAGTGCGAGCTGCGAAGTTCAAACTGACACAAAGGCGTTGCCAGGATCCTCATCCAGTTCAGTGCAAGCAGGACAGAGAGGAAAACAAGTGGCATCGATCCCCAATACCTACTGTGGATCATCTGATTAGATCCTGTACTAAACTCAATATAAATTAATAATCTTGATTCATTCACAGTAGTTACTGCTTATCATTTGACTTCATCAAAATACCCATCAAACTTCACTTAAATTTGCAGTGTACCTGGAGCTTGGCCTAAGCTTTAAGGGCTTTAGTGTTTTTAACTATCATAAAATGCTTACAAAAGAGGAAAAACAGGCCCCCAAATAAGCAACTGTAGGAAAGAGCTGTAATTTCAATGCAGTTTATTTCATTTGTGCAAAGAAACATAAATACTATTTTTATGAGCGATCATTATTTGCACATCGTGGCACCTCAGCCTCCCCGCAGCACACCATGGTCACTCTGCACCAGCAGCAAGAGCAGTGACTTCTTAAGGCAGTACTTTTGTACTGAGCTTTTCATATTCCCAACTCATTTGCGAAAGATCAACTCTTTAACTGGCACACCACAACCGTATCTTCATTCTAAAGAGGAGGAGGACTGGATTCTTCTTTCCATCACAAGAAAGGGAATGGAGGGGTGTAGAGATTTCTATGGAAGAGACTTGGTAGGACTCCTTGCCTACAGGTTGTTGGATTGCTTGTTCCATGTTGATGTAACAGAGTGGGACTGAGACCTTCCCTCCCTCCTTCCTCTGACCGCAGAGAAGCACTATCCTTTTCCTTTAGGAGATGACTACATTTTCATATGTTTTGTTCTCCTCTCATTAATGTTTCCACAATTTTTTTTGCTAAAGCATCCATAGGCAAAGCCCCACAGATACGTTTGGAGATGTGCATTGATCACATGGCTTGCAGGAAATTGCCGCTTGGCCAAACTGAAATGAACTGGCAGTCATGCTCTCAGAAAGCAAATATCCCATTGCATGAGTTGGGTGATGTTTCCTGCAGCGTGAGCCAGGGATTAGCTCGGGGAATGTGAGCAAATTATAAGAGGAAAATGTTTTTACTCAAACACTGACCAAATACTTTGAATATCAAGCACATTTGTAAAGTATCAAAATCTATTCAAGGATAATTGAAATGAGCTTGTGTGATAAAGCACACAACCAGAGAAAAAATATTCTCTGCTCTGTATTCCCTCAAAATTATGTAGATTTCCAAGAGGTCTCCATTCCTTTGCGCACGTTAGTGTGCGCTTGGTAGAAAAGAGAAATCATTCCTGCAGTTCATGTTTCATGCTTCCTCCTCTTACAGCTCCCTCTTCCCATACCCTTAATTTATTTCTAACGAGACTTTCTGACCTCTGAACTGCAGTTTTATGAGCCAGCTGGCTGAGATTCACTGTGGTTGGACTGGATTATGGCTGGACTCTGCCTTCAATGCCTCATGTTTTTAACTGGGCTAAAGGAATCGGAAATGTTATAGTGGGACTGAGTGGACAACACTCACACTGTGCCAGAGGAACACAGGGAACCCTACTGCCCTTGCACTGAACACTTTGGCAAGAACTAATTATCCAGCTTTTAACTAGATTGCAAAGGCATAGCTTTGCTTAGTCTTATCATTACAAGGGTCAGCACAGTGCCAGGGACATCTCCTTTCCTAGAGCAGCACTTGGGTTTCTCTATCAAAAAAAGTAGGGAACATGAATAATGTGCAAGCCTGGCCTGCTGGAATCACTCAACTCAATACAGTGAATTTTGAATCTTGCCCTTTGAATTTAGGAACAGTTGGGGGATTTCCTGAAAATGGCATAATAAATTTAAAAACATAGAAAAGAAACTTGACTTAAGGTGTTCCTAGCTGTGCATATCCATACACATAGCTGCAGCTTAGTGTTTACCTGTGGTGTTAATCATAGAATCACAGAATCATTTGAATTGGAAGAGACCTTTAAAGGCCATCTAGTGCAACTCCCCTGCAATGAACAGTGACGCCACAGCTAGAGCAGGTCGCTCAGAGCCCATCCAGCCTGGCCTTGACTGTCTCCAAGGAGATGCGTGGCCTGACCTCTAGACAGAACTCAGAAAGCATTAATGAATTGCTGACTACTCAGCACCAGATATTCCGTTCGTAAACTGCACCCTGTTTGCAAGGACTAACACCTAGTCCCTGGCCATCCTGATGCGTGCACACACCAATATGATGAGCGGCAAAATGGAGTTTATTGCCCCGTTACAAAGTCTTATATATCCTTCCTTATCTCCCTTATCTCTTTGTTCGCTTCGTCTACACCCACAACCACTGGGGCAGGGGAGGTCCTAGCGCGTCCCATCCCGTACCTTCGGTCGCCGCCTACTACAATGAATTCTCTTTGCAGTTCTTGTGAAGGGCCATGGCTTCCTCTACAGCATCCTAGGCCAGTTCCTGTGCTCCAGCTGTGGCTGCAGGCTACAGTCCTTGTCACTCCCTTCTCTAGCACTTCAGTTCTTGTATCTGCATGTGGAGCAGGAGATGCCTGCCACTCTCTCCTTATCAGAGACCAAAAAATGCACATAAATACATAGAGCTGCTTAAATAAGGTTTTCTCTTAACTAACACCCTTAAGGTGTTACAAAGTAACTTCCACTATACTAAACAAATAAGTAATTAAAACCTTGTGAGCTAACAGCTTTGGCTCTCTGGCCTGTTCTAATTCCATCCTCAGGTAGTTTGCTTTGAGGAAATGCTGTGACTTGGAGCTGGGGGAGAGGACTGTAAATAAAAACACGCTTGGATCACATAACCACACCTCTCTTCTGTTAAAAAAAAAATAAAGAAAGCTCCTCCTGAGATCATGCCCAGGGCCCACCCAATCCGGCCTTGAGCATCTCCAGGGATGGGGCACCCACAGCTCTCCGGGCAGCTGTGCCAGGGCCTCACTGCCCTCTGAGCAAAGAATTGGAAGACTGGCTGCTGTTGCCAGGTGTGATGGTCTGCAAGCTCATGCCTACGTTGTAGGTAGGAGACACCTCCACACAAAGCAGCCCCTCTCTTGCATGTGCTGCATTATGCCAGGCGCAGTCCTGCTGCCACTTGCTTGCCTCATCACCTTGCCCCCAGGCAATCCTTGCCTTTGGCAGAACTTGGTTGTGGGGTGGTGCTACCTAACACACCAGACCATTGTTTCAGACTGCATATGGCAACACTTTAAAAAGATTAACAGCATGAGATTAATAGATTTCATATCCTTTTTTTTTTGATCCTAGTACGCAAACGTAGGCTTGGGGGCCTTAGCACACTTGCACAGTTTGGTGTGGATGTAATGACACAAACATTACTTACACAAGAGCAGGTCACCACTTTATATCAGATAACTTCTGTTGGTCCCTTCCAACCTCAGCCACCCTTGATCCAGCACTGAGCACTGAATGCAGGTGCAGAAACACAACCACAGCCTTCACGGAACCTGAGCTTGCAGAGGTCCTTGCTCTCAGAAGTAACTTGGGTCACTGTCTGAGCCTGGAGTGGGCAGCAGTAAGCAGAACACCTCCCCCTGCCTCTCCTGCAGGGCTCAGCCATAGGCAGTGCGATGCCTGAATGCCTCACATCATGACTGGAGCAACATGAATAAGAACATTGTTGAGTTTATTTCTATTACTTTTTTTAGGACTAAATAAATAAATAAGATTTCTTGCAACTGCTGGCCAGCATTCAATAACTATTGGCTCTTGGCCCTGGGAAACCATCTGTCTTATACCTAGCAGGAGTTTGCACCTAAGTAATCTTTTTCCTTTCTTTTTGTTTGCCTGTAGCATGAGTTATCCCTTAGCCTGGATTTCTTCCATCTCTGCCTCTTGTGCAGCAAAGCTGGTCACATATGTGAGGTTTCAGAAAGCAGCAGGCTTGCTGCCCAGGTAGCAGATTTAATGAAACTTCTCTCTTTTTGCATCCAAGCAAAACAGCCATCCTCCCACGTGTGTGACAGTGCAGCAGAGCAGAGACAGACCTTGCGGAGGGCTTTCAGGGACAGCAGAGTGCTAGCAAGTGTCCAGTACAGGAGCCTGGGGATTTGCTGAACTTGCTGACATCTTTATGAACAACCTTTTTGCTTCTAGATATTTCCCACCTCAATGAACCCTCCCTGCTGCCACACCAACTGAGGAAAACCATTACAAAAGACATGGACCTGTTGGAGCGTGTCCAGAGGGCCACAAAAGTGATCTCAGGGATGAAACAGCTCCCCTCTAAGGAAAGGCTGAGAGAGCTGGGGCTGTTCAGCCTGGAGAAGACAAGGCACAGGGGAGACCTGAGAGCAGCCTTTCAGTATCTAAAGAGGGGCTGTAAGAAAGAAGGGGACAGATTCTTTAGGAGGGTCTGTTGTGACAGGATAAGGGGAAATGGTTTCAAACTAAAAGAGGGGAGATTTAGATTGGAGATAAGAAAAACATTTTTTACAATAAGGGTGGTGAGGCACTGGCACAGGATGCCTGAGATGTGTTGGATGCCCCATCCCTGGAGACACTCAGGGTCAGGCTGGACGAGGCTCTGAGCACCTGATGGAGCTGTGGGTGTCCCTGTTCACTGCAGGGGAATTGGGCTAGATGGCCTTTAAGGGTCCCTTCCAACTCAAATGATTCTGTGATTCTATAAGGAGCTCGCTGTAGATTTACTCCATTTACTCACAAGAAGCCCTCAGATATACAGGTGACTCAGACGAGCACCTTTGCCCCCAGACAGGTCTCACCAGATATCCCAGTGTCCCAGTGAAGGCAGAACCCAGCTGTTCCCACAGCTGGCATGCCTGTGCTGCTGCACAACTGTCTGTCAGGCTTTTTTTAGGGTGAAAGCAAGTAATTATGTTAACAGCTTTCACCCTATGTGCGCATTCTGCAGGAGACAACCCATTTTGGACTGTATGTGCCATATAAGAGATCTTCACAAGCTGGAGAATGGAAGTCTTTCTTCAGTCTAAACCACAATCGGCTTGAGATTTCACAAATTTCTTTTGCTGTGAAAAAGCTTCACTTTAGAAAAGGTCATGTACATCCCAGAATGGCACAACCAAGCCTGAGAGCCTGCAGGTGAGCACCACTGATCCCACTGTGTCCATCAGCATTGCAGCCTGTCCATCAATTCATCATCCATCAGACTGCTGCCTGTGCAATAAGCTCAGTGTGAGATGAGGCTCAAGGGAGCCCCAAACTCTTTCCAAACAATGCATCTTCTTACTTTAAAAAGGGGTTGGATTAGAACTCTCACCTTTAATAAACAATAATCGGAGAATAATAGAATTGTTTGAGTTGGAAGGGACTCTTAAAGGCCATCTGGTTCAGCTCCCCTGCAATGAACAGGGGCACCCACAGCTCCATCAGGTGCTCAGAGCCCCGTCCAGCCTGACCTTGAGTGCCCCCAGGGACGAGGGATCCAACACCTCTCTGGGAAACCTGTGCCAGAGCCTCACTAATGCTTTCTTGAATTACTTTTATTATTTATTGTTATTTAAAAAAGAAAAAAGCACAAGCACTGTTATTTGAACCTACAAGATAAGTTTCCCCAAATCCTTATCCTTTTTTTATTCCAGGACATCTGTGCATATTGAGCAAAAAGAACCATTATTGGCACCAAGGCAGGTGTTTTAGCTGTGCTGGGAGTTAAAAATGAGATTTGTGCTAAAAACTAATTTGATTCAATGGGAAATTATTTAATTCAACACACAAATTGATTTGTTTTGGTTGCTTAGTAGTGACAAAAATAGAAAGACATACTTTGAAATAATTAAAGAAACGATTGACTAGAATAAATTGTGGACTACAAATCCCTTTTGAATTCATGTAATTTTGACTTCAGTTTTCTGAGGTTTGGAGCTCTCTGATGCTGGAGACTTCAGCTGGCTGCTTGGCTGCTCTCCTGCTACAGACTCCAGGAACCAGGTGCTGCATTTCAGAGTCATCCTCTGACATCAGGATATGGGCACTTAGCCTTGTGCCGTACATTTTCAGCCACACCTCCTTGCACATCTTGTTTGAATCCTTTTTTCAGGAGGCAACCCAATGCTCTAAAAATTGAAAATTACACAGTAATGACAATGTTAGCTCTTATTTTCTGCCATTTCTTCTCATTTACACCCTCCTTGAGTTACACAGAAGTTGTACAAGTCCCAGAGAAATCCAGAAGCATCCTCCTCTAAAAAGGAGTTATAGAGGGGTTTTGTGCTATAATAGAGGACTTGCCACACCATTGAGTGGCCCTTCATCTATACAAAAAAAAAAAAAAAAAAAAAAAAGACTTCTCTGATCAATACTTCTTGTTCTAAACTGAGGGCTAACTTGGCGGCATCAATATGAGACGAAAATTAATTCATTTCCTATGAAAAAGTGTTAAACAACATCCTGACAGTTCATACCTGGCCTCTCAATGGGAAAGCCTGTAGTGGTAATCACAGCAGAAGTGATGAATCTTTTAATTTTTCATGTTCATGATCTTGGCAGACAGACCTGGCGCACTCCTTGACAGGCATCTGCATGGTCTGCACTGAAGGAGTTATCAAAAAAATATTAATAACAATAATTCAATAACATTTACCAATAAATGGCATTAGTCATTTTCTTTATCTTTCAAACCCACAAAGACAAAACTTTCAAGACCCTTGTGTTCAAACATGACCATGCTGTAGGCTTTGCTGATGTAGATGAACATCCTTCATACAGAGTCAGTTGGTGTTACAGTATTTTCTGTGAGTTTGCGTACATTTGGAATTACATCACTGACTTGCTTTTGAAATCACTTGTAAAAGCTGTACAGATGAAATAGCTTGGACAAAACCCCTATATTTTAAATGTGTTACAGTTCTCAAGGAACATCTATGGGGGCTGTTCCAAAAGTAATGCCTCCTATTTTATTATGTTGGTCTGTGACATCAGTGGCAGGTGTTGATGGGATGACAGTAGAGCTTGAACCTTCCCACCAATATTCTGTTACATGTTGCTGTGTGACAGATGGCAGCAGAGGGGCAGTTTGGCAGAATGGTGACTGACATGGAAGTGTATATGAAGTAACAGTGTGTCACTGAATTCCTTCATGTGGAAGGAAATTGCACCCACTGGCATTCGTTGATGCTTTCTGAACATTTATGGAGACCAGACAGTGCGTGTGAGCACAGTGAGGTGATGGGTGGTAAAACCCTGTGAAACAGTGGATCACCTCTGCTGGTGCAGACTGTTACAAGTGCAGTCAGGTACATACACTACGTGATGTTATGATGTGGAATACCAATAACCAAAAATCATAAAACCATGACAAGCATGCAGGCTCTTATTCATCACTGGCAAAAATGCAGAGCTAATGGTGGTGACTATGTTGAAAAATAGTGTTTAGTAGCTGAGAATTTGCTCTATCAAACAGTGCTATTGTGCTATTTATCTGTTGTAGTTTCCATGGAAATAAATAGAAGGAATTACTTTCAGACCAACTTATGTATCCTCTACGGCCAGTTTGAGTTAGCTATGCAAGCTACGAACATTTTCTGGTTTTGATATCTGGTAAAGACAGTCTAAAATTTGGGGCATTATGTTTGGGCTTAATGTTTACAACCCTACAACCATGAGATTGTAACCACATGCTGGGAAAGAGGAAAATATTGCCATTCCTTTTCACACCACCTCTATTTCTCTAGTTGTGCTCTCTAGCAGATCTTTTATAAATAGAGCCATTGTGCATTTAATGCAGTCTCAATGAATCACAGAATCCCAGGGGTTCAAAAAGACTTCTGGAGATCATCTACTCCAACCCCCTGCTAAAGCAGTTCCCTACAGAAGTCGCACAGGAATGTGTCCATATGGGTTTTGAATATCCCCAGAAAAGGCAACTCTACCACCCCACTCAGCAGCCTGTCCCAGTGCTCTGTCACAGTAAAGCTCTTCCTCATGTTCGTACGGAACTTCCTGTGTTCCAGTTTGCGCCCACTGCCCCATTGTTCTGGCACAGGGCACCACTGAAAAGAGCCCAGCCTCATCCTCTTGTCTTCCTTATGATATTTATAAGCGTTGACTAGATCGCCCTTCATTCTTCTCTTCTGCAGGCTGCAAATCCCCAGGTCTCTCAGACTGTGCTCATCCAGGAGATGCTCCAGGCCTTCACCATCTTTGTGGCCCTCCACTGGACTCTCTCCAGCAGTTCCCTGCATTTCCTGAACCGGGGAGCCCAGAACTGAAAGTGAGTTCATGCTAGATGCCTGTACTAAAAAAGAAATAGAACTGACATTGGTGAATCTTCCAGTCGAATAAGAAAAGCTGCGGAACGATCACAGACTGTGCCAAGAAAATCCCTACATGTACGAATGCGATTGTCTTAATCTGCACGACAACAGCTCCCTCCCCTCCCCTTCCAAACCGCTGCTTCTCTTTGCTTGGTGAAATCAGAAGAAATCACACAGCATCTGTTATTCATTTTGTGCAGTCTCCATGCTGCGATGTGGGAAAAGCTCATCAAAATGTGCATTTGAGACCTTGCCCCTCTGCAGGGCAGGACTGTCCCAACACTTCCTTCACATGGTAGTCAGTCCCTTTGCTATGCCAGTGATTTTGCAAACCTGCCTCTGAACTGCATTGCAGGAGTTCAATTACTCATTCAGTGTAAAATTTTGCATGACTGAGATGTCATTTAGATGCAACCACAATCCTGTCATTTGACATAGCAGAAATAGTGCAGAAGCAAAACTGTGAATAGCCAAAATGCACAGTAAAGGGAGTTCCAGTCTCCATCACCCATTGCCTGTTGGTATGGACTTTGTGAGGAGAGCCAGCAGCAGTCCCACCATTGAAGCCCAGGGGAGGCACTGTCACTGGTGGCCGGGACAAGGCAGCTCCTGGGGCGAGGACTTTGGGATGCTGACTTGCCACGCGCTGCCTGCTTGTTCCCAGGCAGATTTCTTTAATCTGGAAGGATATGTCACTTTCGACTCATGTCTGCTCCCCAGATGCAGCAAGCTGGCCATCCCTTTTACTCATTGTAAACTTGGACCAGGCTGGAGAAGCTGAGACACTTGAGTTCCAAGCTCTGCTCAGAGTTACTTGATGAGAGCTAAATTAACTCCAGTGAAGACAAAGATTCATACAGAAGAAATAAGCAAACATTGACCTTTTTTCCCTTTGCTACTGACTTGTATTTCTCTGTAGCCAAAGTTCTACCATATTTTTTGGCAGGATCCTTGCTCTCCAATCAGACATACCTCTTGATAAAGACAAAACTGGTTTTGCTCAGAGCAGGAGCCTACTAAAGACAAGGAGGGATCAAGCAGCCACTGGTAGGAGAAGACACCAACAGACTTAAGTACCATTTTTACTTTTAAAAACCTCTACTAGCTCTGAAGATCTGTACCACAAAAAAGGAATACTGAATCAAAACAATGCCCATCCACTTGCTTGCTAGTAGTGATAGTTCAGTAGATTGGGACTACAGAAACATTTTATTATCACGGGACACAGAGACACTCTGCCAGATTCTGATCTAAGCTGCACGTGGTGTGTTTTATCTTGTGCTCCTTTTTCATGGGAATATCTGAAATCAAAATGTGTTTCACCCTTGCACTTTTATTGTCTTTAAAGCAAGGGGAAGCTTTCCTTCACAACATAGGAACAGTGAAATGATTAATAAAAGCTAAATAGGGCAGTTTCAGAAAAATGTATGATTCATAGCAACTTGTTCAGACATATTCCTAAGTCATATACATTATGGCAATTTAATTATGTAATTAGGGGATCATGTACTGCTGCGTGCCCACAGTTCCCACTCATCCGACTAAATGCAGATGGGCTTGCGCTACAGGGAAAGGAACGCACAAAAGAGGGAGAAAAGTGGCTCTGGAATTTAAGATAAACCACGCAGAAAAAAATAATACCCAAATGGCAGGTTTTGCGTACCACAAAGTATTCATTTATTCAACTGCAGCAAAAATCTGGGCAGAAGAGCATCCCAGCAACAAGCCAAGGCAATCCTGGAGTAGGATTAATGCCATTAGAGGAAGGGAAATGTCATGGCATGCGTAAAAAAGCTGAAGATCTCAGACAGCAGCAACACTGCTCTCGACTGAATGGAGGTGTTTCTGTTACAAAGCTAGATGTGGTATTTCACAGAGCGCTTCTCCACTTAAATCATAGGGTTATGGGCTAGTGAGTGCTGCTTCATCTTCTGTAGCATTGTAATAAAATCTATCAGGTAATGTCTGAATGGTTTGGGAAGAATGGGGCTATTTTGTAGACCACTTGCACCCAATAATTGCATCTCACTGAGCCCATGACACTATCTACTTCATTCAAAGAGTCTTCAAAACATCTCCTACCTTGTTTGTGCACTGGAAGACATATGTCTACAGGAATATGGATCCTCACAAATTTCTGTCAAATCAACCTCTTTGGAAAGTACCACTGGCAAATGGCAGCCCACCAGCATAAGGAATGCAACAGTGCAATGCTCACAGAGATAAATTACCGCTAGGAGTGACGGGAAATTTCTGAAAAGCTCTCTTTATAGCTTTATGGTGCTTTTGCCACCTTTGGGAGAGCAAATAAGAACTGATCTTAAATTAGAGTGGCATGGGCAGACAGTACCCCACCCATGGGAAATCCTGTTGCAGCAACATTAACTCACCAATAAATGTGAGAAACCTCAACCCAGCAGACTGAGTCCAAAGCAGCAGAGTTCAGAGCTCGCTCCATGCACCCATGGGCTTGGGAGTTCCAGCACAGGCAATTCCTGCAGTGCCACTGTACCACCCTTCTGCTGCTCCTGGTGCATGTGGTGGTGCCCATGCAGAGTAGAGCACTACGTGCATGGCTCAAACTGCAAAGCTACTCTGTCTGTGCACAGATGACAACAAGCCCAGAAACCTTTGCATTCAAGTATTACAAAAGGCTCGGCCCAGTGACAGCATTTAGATGGAGAAATGTATTTTATTTCAGTTTGTAGCATTGTTCACAAGCAATGGTTATTTGGTTCAGTGCTGGCCACACTGTGCCTTTGTAAAGAGGTAAAAATGCAAAATGTACATTTAAAAAAAATAAAACCTAATGCTTTGGTGGTCTGCCTGAGCATTGCCCCCTAGATATGTGCTGTCCGTGCCAGCTGTGACTGTAAGCACACTGCTGTGCTGGAGGAAAACCTGCTTGTGCCGGGAGAAAGGCACTTGAGTCGGAAACAACACAGATGAAAAAATATGGAGTGCACATGGAGCAAATGACCTCTGAGCAAACAGAGTGTGAGCACAGTTTGGGGTTAATCAATGAAGAATTGTGTAGCAGTCTACTGCAGGAGGGAGGTGTAGAGGAGGAATGATCAGCTGCACCACTCTGGATCACCAGTCCCATGGGGAACAGCATCTGAAGATGCCCCAGCATGTGGGGAACCTGTCAGCAGCACTGCCTTATCCCACAGGAGTGACTCACATCAGCAGCATCACCTCTGCATGCCAAGCGTATCAGGTCAACAGAGATTAAAAAGTACTGAGGAAGCAAGTCTAGTGCATAAGGTTCCCTCAAGGGAAAGGGAATGGACACAAATTGTAGGGAAATGTACATCTTTGCACATTCTATTTGCAACCCCAATCTCCTGCAGATGCAACTGACACCCACCAGATGGGATGCCCCTCTCCAGGAGGAGTGCAACATATTCGGTCTTTAGGTGAGTTCCTGTCCCTGCACTATCAGCAAAGATGGAGTGAAAATTCCTCTGCATTTGGAGCAGGAAGGGGTAATGTGTAACACAGCGCTAAGATCTTGTACAGCTCATTGCACAGTGTTGAGCTGGCTCCTGGAAAATTGCAGCTAAAGAGCATGTATTGCACCATAAATATTCATCATCAAGTTTGCAGAGTGGGTCTCGCTCAGCAAGACCTTTGGGCTCCATTTACAGACTTACATTGCAGGATTTTAGTTCTTACAGAATTTTAACATTACTGAAGGCCGAGAAAAGAGCGCAAGATTGATCACAGAAGCTGCCTTGGTGTGTGGTGTGTGTACAAGCTGGAAAGATAACTTCTGGCATAAGAAATTTGCAGGCAGTATGGTGCATATACCAGTATATATATACCATTATATATACCAGTGGAAGGAGGAGACCCCACAGCCACAGGGCAGCCTGTGCTCCGTCACTCGCACTGCACAGGAGTGCTCCCAGTGCCCAGAGGGAACCTCCTGTGCTCCAATTTGTGCTCATTGCCTCCTGTCCTGGCACTGGGCACCACTGACAGAGCCTGGCCCCATCCTCTCTGCACTCTCCTCTCAGGTGTTTATGGATATTGATGAGATCCCCCAGAGCCTCCCCTTCTCTAGCTGAGCAGTCCCAGCTCCTTCAGCCTCTCCTCACAGAAGAGGTGCTCCAAACCCTTCACCATCTTGGTGGCCTTTTGCTGGACTCTTTCCAGTATGTCCAAGTCTCTCTTGTACTGGGGAGCCCAGAACTGGACTCTGCTCCAGGTGCAGCCTCACCAGTGCTGAGTAGACCTCCCTGACCTGCTGCTGGCAATGCTTGGCCTGATGCCACCCAGGACACCGTCAGTCTTCATAGCAGCAAGGGCACGTCATGAATCTGCTTTCCAGTTGAGTTTCTTGGTTTATCTTTACTCATATTGTTTTCAGTAGTCAAAGAAGGGCTTTAAAACACTTAGTGTATTTGTTTCTAATCTTAGTTTTCAAAGGTTTGCATACACTAAAATAAAAACACAGGGTTTAATCTTTGGAATGGATTAATGCCAGGAAGGCATGTATTTAATAACCACATGAAAAATACCCTTTTTATTTCAATTTGCCTTTAAAACAGAATAAGAGGGCACCAGCTCACTCACAAAATGGGAGCTGACGATGGCACACTGTTTCCCGCAGCTGGGGTGGATTTGCTGAAGAAAAGCCTTCCTGGCACAGAAACTGCTGACTCTTATACCTGGAAATAGCACATCTTTTTGCCAGTAAGATTAGGAAATTGAAAGGGGATTGTTCTGGTTTCTGAGGTACAGCAAGACATGACCAGTAAGCAGAAGAAATGTCCCCAGCATGCAGAACTGGGGACCACAGCCCTGTGGCCTTTTGGTTGTCCTCGGCACAGCTTCATGTAGGGACCTGAGCAAGTTCTGGGCACACAGTCAGGTCCTATAGAAATCAGCACTGATAAAACTAACCTGTCCATGGGAAAAGATCCCTTACTACTCTGAGGTGATGACTTAATGGGGTGAGCCAAGGCTGGGAACTGAAACGAAGATATCAAAAAAGGATGGAAGAACTGGAATGAGTAACACTCACTGGAGACTGTCAACTGCTTTGAGATCCAAAGGACATGATGCCACCAGCAGCTTTTGGCTTTTCCGTGCCATGATGCAACAGCAGAAAGGACACTGGTGCTACAATGCCAGCTGTAGGACTCTGCTTGGACAGCTTGTCAGCAGCAGACTCCCAACAGAGGTTAAAACAGGCTGAAAGAAGGACTAACACTGCCTCAAACCTGACATAAAGCACAGATGAGGGGAATTGTGCCAGGGTAAAGGAAAGTGTGAAGTTAATCATGCTGGCAACCTTATTCCCCACTGGAGCTTTTCTCTTCCAGTATCAGTAGTGGCCATTTTCAACACAGTTGTTTCTGAAGAGGTAGTCTAAGCTGAAAAAAAAAATCACTCTTTATCCTGTAATAAGAAGATTCACATGGGAGATTGTACCAGTGTAACTGCAGCAACAGATCTGTAATTGCGGCAGTCTGGCTTCCCAAGCAGATGTGTCCTGGTTCTGATCTGTGCTGCAGTGTGGGAGAGGGGAACAAGTCCAGTGTGTTTGAATAGGTGGGGTTTGGCCTCTTCTCCTAGGTAACTGTGATGGGACAGGAGGGAATCACCTTAAGTTGCACCAGGGGAGGTTCAGATTGGATAATAGGAAACGTATATTCTCCAAATGAGTGGTGAGGCATTGGCACAGGCTGCCTAGGGAGTGGGGGAAGTCACCATCCCTGGAGGTGCTCAAGAACCATGGAGATGTGGCGCTGAAGGACGTGGTCAGTGGGAGGGTGGGGGTGGACTGGTGGTCGGACCAATGATCGTAGTGGTCTTTTCCAACCTGAATTATTCCATGTTTCTATGATTTTAATTACCATCTGCATATTGTCAAGAAGGAGGACAAAAATTTTTGGTAAAGATGAAAAATCAGACATTTCCTTTTTCCCTTTTTGCTCCACAACTTCAAACAAAATTATTTGATGTCAATTCACTTGCTTTATAGGACTGTAATACTCCCAAAATACCATTTGATTTACGGTTGAAAAAGAATATAGAAACAGATTGCTTTTTCCTTCTCTTCTTTTTTTTTCCACTAATGATTGCACTAATGCAATCATTTTAAATACTAAAATACAAGAGAAGAGAGATCGCCTCTTCCCGCTGAATCAGAGGTTAGTAGTTGGCAATGTAGGCTAAAGCTGCTTTGATGACATCTTCTCTGACAGCTCGTTTTTAATCCCCAAATCAGCTGTCCCTCATCACAAGCACATTGCATCAGACTCACAAGCACGTTGGCAATTTATCAAACTTCAAATCGCATCCTGTCATCTATATTCCTATAGACTGTGCTCTGTATCTTAGCAGAACAACTTACGTCTAAGAACAGCCCAAACTACCATTAACTTCCATATGGACATATCAATGACAGGCACGATGAAGTCAATGTAACAAACACAATCTAATCTCAAATGTTTGTGAAGCTCAGCACTGTCTTTGGTAGAACCAGGTTTCATTCCACATTCAAGGGACTGTCTGTGTAGCAACATTTAATTATACACATTAAAAAGTGGCTATTATATAAATATTAATAGCACAACTTCTGCAAAACTGTGCCAGGGAGCCTTTAATATCTGAGGACCAGGTCTGTCATTAGGCCGTTGATATAAAAGTCAAATTAAGAAATAATCCTGCTGCTCTCCTGATGAAGGCCATAACCAAATAAATGCAATTATTTGGGCTAAGAGAAATTTTGTCTTGGCAAAAGTACATCACATTTTTCCCTTGAACAACACTTTTCACCTAAGCTATCACAAGTAAATAGTGCATGAAACCAGGATTGCCTGTTAAAACACTTTTCTTGCTAAAATATTTAATACATCTGTTAGTTAACAACATCCATCCTCCTTATTGTCTTAAAAAAGTTGACTGCACAATGAATGAAAATGAGGAAAGTCAGATGTTGAAGCATCCCTGAAACCTTTATGAATGGAAAACACCTCTCTCTTAGTGGATTTACGTATTGAAGAACAGGGCTTCCACTTTCAGCATGAGGTGGAAATGCCTGGCCAAGGACTGCGCAATGTATGATGCTGTCTTTGAGGAAGATCTGCTCTTTGTTTGCTGCCTTACAGACAGAACATGGGTATCACAGAGTAATCACAGCAGGCAAGAGACCACAGGCAAAATCAGGGCCAGCTGAGAAGCCAGTGAATTCCATTTCTAGTGTTCTCATAAAGGTGTCCCAGGATACACAGGGATCTGCGTACTAGATGATCATGACAATGTCCTGCCCTGGAACACTATTAATAGATGGCAAAATCCTATGGCAAAAGCACAGGAGGGCTGAAACTCAATGGTATAGTATGTTTGAAAGCATGAAGGAGCCAGGAGAATCATGGAGTCATCTAGGCTGAAATAGACCTTCAAGATCACCAAGTGTAACCATCAGCTTGACCAATGGAGTCCCATTACTAAATCATGTCCCTTCGTGCCGTCAGAGCCACCTTTTATGTACATCATCCAGTCCTTACCACTACATAAGGACACAGATAAATTCAGACAGGACTGTGGGAAAGAAGTGTTGGCTGAGGTGGAAATCCCACTCTTGTCCTGGCTGGAGACATCCATGAAGGTCTATATTAGGAAATTTCCCATGTAAGGATATATAAGGAGCATCTTGAGAAGTTTCTTTCTCCTCATTTGATCATCTGCAGGTCTGGATGCCTACAGCTCCTCACAGGGAGCAGAGGGGCAGTGCTGATCTCTGCTCTCTGGCGACAATGACAGGACCTGAGGGAGCGGCATGGAGCTGCTTCAGGGGAGGGTCAGGTGGAGGTTAGGGACAGGTTCTATGATGTTACGGTATTCCTTCCTTGTTTGAGTGGGGTATGCTTCTGAAAGGAAGGGGCTGGTGGCGAGATGCTGCTAGTTGAGCTAGCTGCCCCTGTAGTGGAGGCTGGAAGGAGCATCAGCCCTGCAGCCTCTTCATGCAGTGCAGCAGAGAACAGGCTGTACACAGAGGTGCTGCAGGCTTTGGCCGAGGCACAGCCCCCTGTGTGTGCTTGCTTTGCATGCACAGTTGTGCCAGTGACATGAACCAAATCTGCATCTGGAGCCAACCCACTGCCCTCCACGCAGAGGAGACCCACAGCAGAAACAGAGATGACTCTGATGTATTGATATGCTTTTTGAACTGAAGACTGATGAGAGCAAGCAGAAAATCAGAACTCGGACCTGTTTTGACTGCTAGGCCACACACACTGTCCTGCCTTCTGGACAGAGCAGAGTGGTTTGTGTCCCTCCACTCCTGAGGGGTTTGCCAACGCTTACGCTATGCTGCAACCAACTGCAGCTACTTCATCTCTCCCAGAAAAAGGTTTGCTTTCTGCCAGGTGCCTGTGACAGCAGTTGGTTGCCATGAATCAGATGCAGCTATCACAGAAGAAATCTCTTTCACTCATCCTCACAAAAATCAAAGGGTGATGCAGCCAAGGTGTAACCCCCCCAGGCACACACATAGTTCTCCAGCATATCAACTTGCCTAGATGCATCCTCTCTGTTCCCAGACCTGGCAAATCCCATTCGCTCATCCTCAGAAGCTGCAGGAGCAGCCAGCATTGCTCACAGCCACCTCCTCCGTCTCCATCACAACCTCTGCAGGCTGCCAGCATCTCACTGCCACAGCCCGGCAGCCCTCCACTGCTCCCTCCCTTGCCGTGGGGTTTGGTTCCCCCATGTCTGCCCTGCCTTCACAGGGACTGGAGCTCGGGACACGCTCCCCACACCAATAAGCCTGGTCATCCATTTATGACTGGAGATGTTTTTTATCCAAGCTATTGTTTTCTCTTTCCTGCCTGGCTTCTCTAGTAACTCCAGCATAGCCTTCTTTAACTCTGCAACCCCAGTTTGCAACACAGAACTGGGCGGGGAAAGTAAGCCATAAGTGACAATCACAAAAGCCAAACCCTACCACATTTGGGGTGCCTTCCCCTGTTCCTCAGAAGTCTGAAAAAGCCACACAGCAAGAGGTGTGCCTGAAGCCGGGGTGTGCCAAAGCACAAGCATGAGATGCGGAGGCTCCGGCGCTGAGTCATGCTGCCGGGGAAGGAAGCCTCCGCTGAGTTTTAGGCTTTATGATGTTTTATGAACAATCAGCCGTGCTGAATCCCACAGAGGGGTTAAGTTCAAGCATTAAGTCACTGTGTGCTCGGATGGGAATGAGTTGCAGGGTGTTTCACCACGCCTCTGCTCCTCCCTCGTCAAGAACTGGCAAACTTCTGGTTTTTCTCTGCAAGAACTGGAAATTGCCAAACCACTATTAAGCCCTAAACTTATGCTGCTGGAGAGAGGAGACTATTTATAGAACAAGCAAATGAATGAGTTTGCTGGACCTAATTCATATTGGGTGACTTCAACAAGTTATATAAGGGCAGAATTTAAACCATTGCCTTGAAAAGTTCTCTGTCTTTTCCCAGGTTTTCCTGTTGTGTTGCGCTCCTCTGTGCTGATTATAGAGCTGGGCACTATTCTGCAAGAATATTTTAAGAGGTAAATGTCTGATATTTCCTTTATGTGAGCTCTGACCTGCCAAGGGCACCCTCAGCAGACCTTGCCCAGAGCCCCCCTGCAGCCAGTGGGCTCCACCAACCTCCAAAATCCAAAGTGTCAGAGACCCCTCTTGTCTTCACATGAGACTGGTAGTGATCTTAGGAAGGATGGAAGACATCTTCTTCCTTAAAATCCTTTATCAAAAGCAAGTTCTAAGTGCAATATTAGGTGTAAAAAACATTGCCACTTAATTTGGCCTATTTCTAACAAGACCTTTATTAAAAAATGTTACACAGTTTTCATAACAAGTAGAGAACAAATATCATAGTTAAATATATCAATTGAAACTCAAAACTGAGTTTCAGAAGCCCAAGAATCATGGACGCTCAGCTCTTCTGAAATAAGCAGCCCCCGATGCCAGTGCAACCACAGCTTTCCAGGACGTCCTGATGATGCGGAGCTCTAATTTTCCAGTGTGGGAAACAATTTGTGTTGTTCTAGGGCTGTGTATCTGGACCAGCAGGCAGTGTCATTTTCCTCTTGTCACAGAGGATTGCTTTTCTTATTTCTCTGAGGTACGTCAGAGCAATCTGTGACCTTTGTGTTGGAAAAGGGGCCAGCATGGCCTTCAAAAGCATTTCAGCATCCAGCTGACCGTCCACATGTCGGTGCCTGGGAGATGGTGTGCATTTATGAATGCTGCAGCTTTGCACAGGATAAAGCAGTAGCTGAGTGCTGATTTTGGCATCCCTGCCTGCCCAGGTCTGTACAAAGGTTGGGCAGCAGTGCTGGGGTCACATTCAAGGTAGACCTGATTTCCTCCAGTTAGCGGAGACAGGGAAGTGCCCCCTGGGGACTGCTTTGGATGTAATATTTCTTCTGTTGTAGAGAACCTGTTGGGCCCTAGGAAAGGACCTGATAAAAGGATCAGGAGGGTGAAAGGTGCTTCACTTTCAGCTTGAATAGGCTCTCCCTCCTGGTGTCACAGGCCTTCCACCCACTCAGAGATACCAACTGCCCTGCTCCCCCAGCCTTCAGGGATGCTGTTAAGGCAACAACAAGGAATTGAGTCATAGAATCATAGGACATCCCGAGTTGGCAGGGACATACAAGGATCACTGAGTCCAAGCCCCAGCTCCACACAGCACTGCCCAAAACCCAAACCCTGTGTCTGAGAGTGGTGCCCTTGAAACTCCGGCACCTGGGGCTGTGCCCACTGCCCTGGGCAGCCTGTTCCATGCCCACTGCCCTCTGGTGCAGAGCCTTTCCCTAACCTCACCTGCCCCTCCCCTGACACAGCTCCATGCCGTTCCCTCGGGCCCTGTCGCTGTCACAGAGAGCAGAGCTCAGCGCTGCCCCTCTGCTCCCTGTGAGGAGCTGCAACCACCATGAGGCCTCCCCTCAGCTCCTCTGCTCTGCTCTGAGCACACGGAGGGGCCTCAGCCACTCCTAACACACCTTCCCCTCCAGGCCCTTCCCCCATCTTTGTAGCCTAAGGATCTGAACTGTGTAACGTCTGTTAACATGACCTCTATTTTTTTCACAGGGAATTTTTAACATTTGGGAACTTCAGTTCTGCAGGTGAAAACAGATCTTCTGCAACATAAAAAGGAGCTTAGCAGAGTTTCAGGCCTAAGACTAGGACAGTTTTTTAGGGTTCCCAACGATTCTAGCAAAAATGATGAGCTATAAAGCAACCCTTGGCTTGCAATTCAAATATCTTAAATATGTGTCACACCTCAATCTGAATCATTTAGATAACTGTGTTGGCATGCATAAAAAGCTAGGCAAGGAAGTGGACTTTAAACAAAAGCAAGATAATGCAATGAGAAGGGGGAAAAAAAAAGGGAAAAGATATCAAATGAAGTGTAGGAATAAAACTTGGGTGCTTAACATGCAATTTTAAGAAGCTCTCAGACAGTGCTTGAAGCAGGGGTTAAATCTAATTCTTGAATCAGACAAAGCCTGACAAATTCTGTGAGAGAAATGTGATACTTCTCTGGGCTGGAGGACATTAGCAGCACATAGCTGACATCTCCGCAGCGGCAGCTGATGAGAGCAGGGCTGCAGCAAACAGCCTCCTCTGCTCTGCAGCCAAAGAGCGAGCAAAAATTTCCTGTGCTCACAAACGCAGCCCTCTCTCATGCTCCCAACACTGCTTCATCAGAAAGTTGCTTATGTCTTCACTCAGCAGCTCCTGTAGCTCTGGGAAGGGCTGGGCTGAGACAGAGCTATGGAAGTGACTAAATAAACAAATAGAAGAGTAATCATAGGCACACAACGATACTCCCTCTGATATGCCAAGCACAGTCATGATGACAAAGTGATAGAAGCTTCCCAAAGATATCACACACAGGTCATCAGCGCCTGTTGCACAGCAATGCCTGAAAACACAAACAGCTCCACGTCAGATAGCTGCCTTTGAGCTGCTTGTGTGTCTCCTAAGTGCAAACCAACACATCCAGGCGAGGCAGACACACTTTCACTGCTGCACTGCAAATTTTAACATGGGTTCAGCCTCACCGCAAAATGAGGACAAGAAGGAAAACTGCCAAGGTACTTTGTGGCAAGGGCAGTGCAAATTAGCGTGCAAGTTCTGTTACCAGGATTGTAATGGCTTTAACAGGCATGATGCACATCCTAGAAATGCTTTGACAGAGATTAGATTTCAGCTATAAAGTCCAGATTACTTGATGTCCTTCATTTCTCTGTTCAGTTAGGTTGCTATGAAAGGCTGGGAGCCTTCTGTTTCCCTTTGCTTTCTTTGAGCAGGAAAAAAGCAACATTCCCAGCTTTATATTCCTTAATGGTAGGATGCAGTGTTGTGGCCATACTCCACTTCTCAACTAAAAAGCTGTCCTGGAGCAGGCTGCTGTGCTTTCTCAAGCTGTCCTCACCAGGAACTACAAAAGAAGTGACCCCTTAGGACATATGCTTCAAAGGCAAATGCCTGAAGAAATCAAACGGCATCCAGAGCAGATACATCCTAGTATACCTATACCCACATTACCATATGAACTAAGATGCTCTAGAATATTTGGCAGTGAAAGCTTCCAACCTGAATGGGAATGAGCCTCTTATGTACATATATGCTGAATATAGCATACCTTAAAATGTGTGGCAAACATTCATTTAAGTATGCTGGGAAACTTCTGCTCAGACACTGGAGAATATGAATGGTAAAATTCACATAGGAAGGTAGGTAATACAATGTCTTGTGTTCAGAGACCAAATCTGTCTGCTGGTCCAGCCATTTTTACCCAAGAGGGGAAACTTTTCCTCTCCCCATCACTGAAAGAGAATAGATTTGAACAGGAAATACTTGTCCCTGAGGCACCCTCTCCTTTGCAAATACAGATCCCTAATCCTTGAGTGCAAAAAGAGAGATGCTGCACAGGGCACACTCCCCATCTACTGTAGATGAACATTTTAAGGTTTGTCCATGTGCCTCAGGCCTGTGGCTTTGCAGGAGGCTCACAGTCTGGCTGGTGCTGGCTCCATACCCAGACCTAACTGCAAAAGAATGCAAAGAATGTGGAGAAATGGAACAAAAGTGATCTTCTACAGTAATAGATGAGCCAAGAGAGAGAGCTTGCTTTCTTTCTCTTTCCATGCCTGACTCCAGCTGGAGTGATGTCAGAGGCATAAGAGTTATATATGGTACACAAACTCACTGAGTTTAACAGCATTGAGATTAATACTTAGTACACAATAAACAACAACTGTGTCCAGTGGGGAATGGCAATCCCTTCCCCTGTGCACTGGGAGAGGCACTTAAGCCTAAAGACTGGCACAACAGTGGAACTACAGCTTAAACACAAATACAGGAATGAAAAAGGGCAGCACTGCATATTCAGATGTAGCTTCATGACTGCTCAAGCAAAGGAGGCACAAGCATGTCCACATCCTCCCTTTTGGTCTTCTGACCTGAGAGAGAGATCAATGATCAATTGAAGGAAGGATGTTGTCCTTGTCTTCACCAAGGATGCTTGTGGGAGAGCTTGTAAGGTACTATTAACTAGGTTTGCTCCCACGACTAATTTTACTTATTCCAAACTGACAGAGGTTTAAACCCTGTCTGGAGGCAGATTCGGTAAGCTGCTGGAGGAGTCTAATCCATTCAGCATAAAAGTAGGTGCATCCTTCTGAAATGGCCCCATGTTGTTTTACTGACTGTCAACGGTTTACGGGCGTTCCGCCCGATTCCGTGACAAAGGAGACGGGGGACCCAAGGGCCCACGTCCCGGGAAAAGGGGAAAGGGGAAAAGGGTAGGGAGATGGCCCTGAGAGCAAAGAACAGTGGCAACAATCTGAGGAGAAACAAACTAATTTACTAAATAAGATATCGGAATGCAAAACAACACACTATAGTACAACACACAATAATTACAATTTAAGCTGATAAATCCAATACAGAGAGAGAGAATGTCCCAAAATCAAGGTAGGCCTTACTCTACTACCGACGATAAGATGGCTGGAGAGCGAGGTGCTGCCAAGACGAGAGACAGCGGAAAAAGGGACGAGGTCTCGTGATCTGCAAGTTTTTATACTGTGAGCTTCTATCTTTTCCCTCCAGCTGGAAAATGGTAACAGAGGAGCAAAGTACCATGGGGACTGTAGTAGTCCTTCTCCTCTGAGAACTAGGTACATTCATTACATGATGATATGATGTGGAGTAACATTATACTGGAGTACCAATAACCGAAAATCATAAAACCATGACACTGACATGCCAGCTTACTTTGCCAGCTACCCGTTTTTGCTGCTACCTGCCTGCGGGTGCTGTGGCAAACAGCTGAGAGCTGTTCTGAAGTACTCCAGCTGGAGGCAAGCTGATTTGCCGCTGCCACTCCATGCCAAAGTCTGGAGATTATGGCCTTTTGAGAAAACTGTCTCTTGGCCCCATCACTAGTTGGTGCTCAATGCAGAAAAAAAAAAAAAGCCCATAAGTGTAATAAAAATAAAGAAAATAGGGTGCAAGAATGGTAACAGGGCATCAAGAAAAGCAAACATGGCCTGATGCTGCACATTGTTCCTGAAGACCTGACTGCTCAGGTTCTCTCTCTGAATCCCAGCTGGGCATCACTCCACAGACAGGGAAAAGGATCATTTCAGAAGGTAACATATGATACATGATACAGCACATGTTCTGAGCCTACAAAAATAACTCTCTTCAAAACTGGTAAGATCACAGACAACAAGAAATCTTCCGCATTCCCCCAAAATGCCCTTCCACATCCATCACAATGTTTGCTACTTCCTCCTTCACTTAGCTGATTGCCTAGATGATAGAGAATTACATCAGTCAAAGAAATCCACAGAATCATAGAATGATTTGGGCTGGAAGGAACCTTAAAGCCCATCTAGTTCCAACCCCTGCCATGGGCTGGTTGCCCCCCACCAGATCAGGCTGCCCAGGGCCTATCCAACCCAGCCTTGGCCCCTTCCAGGGATGGGAACTCACAGCTTCTCTGGGCAATCAGTTCCCATGCATCACCTCTCTCATAATGGACATTTTTTTCCTTATATCTAATCTAAACCTAATCTCTTTCAGTTTAAAGCCATTATCCCTTGTCCTATCACTACATGCCCTTGTAAAAAGTCTATCTCCAGCTTTCTTGAAAGCCTTAAAGTACTGAAACACTGCAACAAGGTCTCTCCAGAGCCTTCTCGTCACCGAGCTAAATAACCCCAACTTTCTAAGTTTTTCTTCACTACAAAGGTGCTCCAGCCCTTTCTGGACTTGCTCCAACAGGTCCATGTCCTTCTTGTGCTGGGGGCCCCAGAGCTGTATGCAGCACTGCACATGGCGTCTCACCAGAGCAGAGCAGAGGACTGGAATCACCTCCCTCGCCTTGCTGGCCAAAGGCTAGAGACAGCTAAAGGAAAACTGCATCAGTTGAAAGGAAAAGTCCTTTTATTCTAACAGTGCTTACTGAACAAGGGGAAAAAAACACAAAACTTCTAGAGACATGTTGCTGGCTTACAATTAAATTAACGCCCTCAGCTTTGAGCCAGCATCAATTATTGTGATGAGGGAAATTGCTGAGCTCAGGCTGTGCAGACACTTGCCAAAAGAAAGCAATTCTGAGAGTTGCTATAGGGAATTTCTCTGCAGCTTTCCTGTCATTTTGCAGTACTTCATGCTGGCCAGCTGAAATTATAGGAACTTATGCCAAATGTAGTGGTCTCTGACAGCATGGAGGCTGTGCATTGACCCAGCTCTCTGGTGCTGCTCACACTGGGTGGACACGTGCTTGTGTTTGGTTTTGGAGCATATTCTGGGGAAATAGGATGTATTTTTTTGTACTCTGCCCCTGTGCTCATTAAAAGAATATATGATCTTGACTGCTGGCAATGTGCTTCTCAGTGACATCCTTCAAAGTAAGGACAGCCCTAAAGGTGCCCACTTACTAATTTACCTCTCTTGCACCTTGCTACCCTGTACTTAAAGCAGCCATCAACTTAACAGAGATATACATGCACACCAAAATATCCCTCCAGGTAACAGCCCTCTAGCCTTCTGCTCCTTCCCTGGATATCTGAACATCCGCGGTATGTTTAATAAATTGCCATAAGAGCAAGGCACTGCCTTTATACAACAGGCCCAGGGGACCAGCAAAATTTGGGGAAGATTAAATCCTTGTAACTTTAGATTTGTTTAAGTCTAGAAAGTGTCTGTGAGAATGGTGACACAAACCTGAGGAAAAGACAAAAGGACAACTGCACCGAGCTAATCCCTGTAAGCTGGAAAGCAACTTCTTGTTCTCCTCTTTTGTGCAGAGCATAAGTACAATAAAGAGAAGAGAGGCAGACGAGGGCAGGAAAAGGGCTCACACACTGCAGCAAAACAGCTCTTAGGGATCATGCAGGGGTAGATAACCACCCTGGCACCCACTGCCTTTAATACTCCTAACATTTTGCAAATGCTTAATACTGATTTTTGCTCAGTGTTTAGCTCAATGTACTCCTTGTTATTTATCACAAAAATCATTAAAAATATCTTTCAATTTCACAGAAAGTATGATTAATTCTGCACATAGAATAAGGTAAAATGTAACATGAATCATGATAATAGCACCCCAAACACAAGTAGACATGCAATAAGCTTGACTAATGCTTTATACAAAGGCACATCTATTTTTCACAAGCGGCTGTTTGAGTCACACCAGGAGCACAAAGCATTTCTGACTCTATGCCCCTAAGAGCACACAGCATTTCTGTGAGGGCTGCTTATCTGACTGCTTGGGACATTCATAGTGTATCCACTGCTTCTTCCCACATCTGCACAGGACCCTCTCTATTTTTATATCCTTACAAAGTTGCTGCAAAATGCACGCAGCAGTAAGATACTAGTATTTGTGTTCCATCTCTACCTCAACAGTGGTATTACCCATCTAAACATGCTTCTTCCAAATCATCTAATTGTCCTTACAAAGCTACTCAGGCCACAGGACAAGGCAGTACTTTGCTATCTATGTGCAGAACAAAAGACTGAAGTGAAGCAGAAGCTTCCGAATATCCAGAATAACTCTACAGAAGTCACCGGGATCAGGCTGCTTGGCCTCATGAGGATTTGTGCTGCATCCTTTGTTTATGTACAAAACATACCCTGCACACCTAATTAGGTCTTCTTCAGGCTTGGGACCTTGGAACAGCTCTTCTTTAATACTTTCATTAATGACCTTGGCACAAGAAAATGAAAACATGCTAATGAAACCAGAGCACATTACGAGATTCTAAGGCTCCGTCAATGCAAAGGAAGATCAGGTTATTTTATACTGGTGGGCTAGAAGTAACACAAGCAGGATAAAATTGAAGATCATTTATGTACTTAGGGATTAACACCAGAATTTCTGCTATCAATGGCCTTTTGAAGGCCATCATGTAACAGCAAAATAGGAGCACCTGATATTTCTAGCTAAGTACAATATTAAATTCCTTACTAATGTGATGCAGGTCTGAGAAACCAAAGTGTGATGCCAAGAGGTATAAGAAGATTCATTTTTACCAGTAATAAAGTGAATGTGTCAGTATTGAAAGTCCTACTGAGGTCTCTCTGGGACGCTCTAAGACACCAAGCATTTTTTGTTGAAAAAAAACAAATTCGCGTGCAAGAGGTGCTGAGGCTGCTTTGGCAGAGAGAAGGAGGGAGATGCAGGTTAGCATACAGGTTTAGGCTATACTTGTGCAGCAGTCTGAGTGAATCACAAGGTTCAGTTGTAGCATTTGTTCAGTTGTAGCACAAACTCTTTTACAAATATATTAACAGTAAGAGGAGGACCAAGGAGAATCTCCATTCTTTACTGGACGCGGCTGGGAATGTGGCCACTGAGGACAATGAAAAGGCTGAGGTTCTCAATGCCTTTTTTACATCTGTCTTTAAAAGCCAGACCAGTTGTCCTCAGAGCACTCTACTCT